>NC_056751.1:551175039-551255936 GCF_019279795.1 Protopterus annectens
TCACTGATCGCCGGAAAAAAAGATTATTTTTTTCATGTTTGCATCGAGTTACCGTGCCAATGGCCACATATTTGGCCATTGGCATGCTGCCTGACACATATGCACACTTTATTTGGAGCTGACATGGCTCCATTGTGTTATTTGCAGAAACGTACTCAGTTGTCAACTGAGTACATTTCTGCACCTAACACGACTCTTACACGGGTTGGTTTCAGCTTCATGGATTGCTAATCTACCTCATTTGCATGCCTTTCAGCTGCAGGTGAGGTAATTAGCATATCCACGCCCTGCCTGTGTAAGAGACGTTTTAGCTGGTCTCTTACACGGTATTTCGGGCTGTTCCTGGATTGCTCTGGCTGCATGGAGTCTTACACGACTCTTAGACTCCATGCAAGCCATCGTGAATTCTGCCCATTATCTAGTTAAGTATTTTCTACATGGCAACAGAAAGGCTTTCAATGTTGGCAATTCTTTAACAGTATGCTTATTAAAGCTTACTTGCATCTTGCAATCTCAGCCAAGCTTACCTGATGGTCATTAAAGTATTGCTAATTAAACACAGAGCAACAGGCACTTTGAGTAATAAGCATAAATCAGCAGTACAAAAAAATTGACAGAAACCAGACCATTCTGTAAAAATCAAGGACAGATGGAAAGCCACACTAGTACTTGTGTCTACCTTGGATGGGTGGGATTCTCTGCACATTTACACTGCATAACTACTCCTTGCCTTGCTTCAACACATCCAGAGTCACTACATGGGGGAGTGGGGTGTAACAAGTATGTCACAGTTTGAAATGTCTCTGGCTGACTTGTGATGGCATGGCCCTGACACATTTGTCATACCTCTCAACATCAGAGCAAGAAATCTGGACAAAGCCATACAAAGAAATGGGACAAAGGCCCACAAATAAGGACAATTTTTAAAATATTGCTCTTATAAACTTAGAAAGCTAATAGAGGTCTTGCATTAGTATGAATTTTCTGAATGGTATGAAATCTGAAACTCAAATGTCTGTCATTATTTTCTAACTTCAGTCTTTAATTATTTGTCACTAATTTGCCAAAAAAACACAATTTTATGAAAAATGGACCAGCAATGTGATGTAAAAATATAAAATAGCAACACAATACAGCTGGGAACCTGTCAAAGAAGGGACACTTTAATATTAGTACTGCTAACTTGAGCAGCTGACCAAATAAAATAATCTACATGCATTTCTGAAATAAAAGTAATCTGATTATTACAGTTATTTCTTAATTATAAACCCTCCATGTTTTCTTCCAAAATTGCTATTTTGCAGAGGGATCATTAGGGGAAGAGCAACATTTTGAGCCAAAATCAGGGACAGTTGAGAGGTTTGGCTATGCCTAATTCTATAAAGCAATTTATTTGCATGTACCTCTCAACCTGTTAATGCAATAAATCTGGACAAGGCCAAATATATTGAGGGAACATATAAACAGTACTAAAATTGCTCTTGTATAAACTGGGACAGTTGATAGAACAGGTCTTACTTTAGCATGCATTTTTCTGAAGGTTATGAAGTCTGAAACTAGTGTGTCATTATTTAGTGACTTAATTCCTAAATGATTTGCCAGAAAACCACAAATTTTATGAGGAACAAACCAAAATAAGAAGCAAAAATCTATTCATTCTTTGAAAATCTGGACAGTCGGGAGGTATAGTTCAGCTGGGGCTGCCTAAGTTTGCCGCCCTTCCCCCTCACAAAACCATGGTCGAATGGAGCCTCCCCCTGCAGCCATTCCAATGATCCATTACTTTGCTATTTCACTCCATTTACCATAAACACTAATGTGCATACTGATTTACTTCTATGATGATTTGAACTTCATTTGAAAGTTTTATTTTGCATTTTACAGCACAAACACTAAGACACCTGCTAAATAAACTTGGCATTAAAACTTCTCTGCCCTTGAAACTCACATTCATTAAAACAACATTAAAACCCACATTCAAAGAAAATACATTTACCCGTGGCAGATAAAAATTAATTCTGGGCTGTTTTCAAATCATAGGCCCCTTGCATATGAAACATACATGTGCTCTTTGATACACCTTCCTATTGCTTTGAACATTTTTCCAGTAAACAATGAAACAAAACTGCCCAATTCAGAACATTTACATCATAAAAGTCTATTCAAACTTCTACAGTCCACTATTATCAGTAAATATGCACAATTCTACAGTCCACCATTATCAGTAAATATGCACAATCTCTGAAGTAGTAAAAAAGTCATCTAAATAATTCCACGTTAAATAAATCTGTAATGAACAGGTTGCTGCTAGCAATCACCTTTATATTTCATGATTTCATCAAAAAATAAAGTGTCTGATGCCCCTGAGGAATAAATTGCCTAAAATTACATTAAAAATAAGCTAGTAATATTGCAATAGGAAATGGATGGTAAACTGATAACAGGCTCATAGTTAGTATCTTAACTTTCAGTAAGGCAGCATTCACCCCTTATGGGAGTAGAACCAACAACCTTCTGCATCAAAAGCAAGTACACAACCTGTTGTGCGATTAGCAATGTGAGCTGACTTAGCATAATCAGCACTAAACTTCTCTTCCCCTGCAGCTCTCAGCTCCTTGTAAAATCTAGTCAATACTCGACTGCATCTCAACTTCGCGGCACAAGAAGTCTGGAAAAAGCCAAATTTATTGGGGTGGGTCAAAAGGGCAAAAAACAGGGACACATTAAACATTGCTTGTATAATCTTGGAAAGCTGCTAGAGTAAAATGCTGTGTTACCACCATACATTTTACTGCCAAGGTCCCTGTGCAAAACAGTCAAGAGCAACATACCACTACACCAAATCAGCTGCTTTGTGAAAGAGAGGAAGACTGAAACTTAAATGGCTATCATTTAATGAATTCAGTTTTCACCATAGCTGTCAACCTCTTAGCACAAAACACCTGGACAAACCCAGTAATGAGGGAATACAGCCCTCAAACATATTCAGTGAATTCAGTTCTTGCCATAGCTGTCAACCTTAGCACAAAAATCCTTGACAAAGCCAATAACAGGGTATTACAGTCCCAAAAAGAAGGACAAATTTCAAATAGTCATCTTATAAACTTAGAAAATTGCTATAATAAAAGGTTGTGTTACTATATATTTATTGCTGGAATAAAAAGTTGTTTTACTATGTATTGTCTGAAGAATATGAAGTCTGAAATTCAAATGCCTGTCAATTTTACTTCTGACGGAACAAAAACAATTTTCAGCAGAGGCCCAGGGAGAAATACTGTAGACACATGTCTTTGGAAAATGGCAGGACACCAGAGCAAATCCACACAAACACAGGGATAAGATGCAGACTCCACACAGAAGGCACCCCAGCCAAGAATCAAACCAATAAACCTATAACTGTGAGGCAACAATACTGCCACTGCACCATCAAATATGTAAGGAAGTAAACATTCAGAAACCTAAAGTCTGAAATTCAAATGCCTGTCAATTTTGTTTAACATTTGTTAATCAGGACAGTCTGACTTGGAACTAAAAAAACAATTTTCAGCAGAGGCCCAGGAAGAAATAATGCAGACATGTCTTTGTAACATGGGAGGACACAAAAGCAAACTCACACAAACACAGGGAGAAGATACAGACCCCCCCACAAAGAAGGCACCCCAGCCAAGAATCAAATCCAAGAACCTGCAGCTGTGAGGCAACAATGCTACCACTGCACCATCAAATATCAAGCATTGCAATACTTACAAACCACAGATATTATGAGGAATAGATCAGATCAAATATGAGGCAAAAATCTGCAATTTTTTTACAAATGGTGGTGGGTAGGGAATTCAGGTCTTTAACACCTGCATACAAGGTACAAGGTTCAAGCCTGAGGTATTCCCTACCACACCACCATGAGTCTAACCACCAGTATATTGCACCTGGGGCATTCACACACACACACACACACACACACACACACACACACACACACACACACACACACACACACACACACACACACACACACACACACACACACACACACACACACACACACACACACCTTACCTGTAGTCCATAACTCCAAGGTACACCACCATAAATCCAAACTCCTGTCCATAAACGGTCCCAAAGTAAGTAAATGACCACCACCAAAATCCTGTCCATAAACGGTCCCAAAGTAAGTAAACGACCACCACCGCACATCCGATCCCTATCCAAAACCCGCGCAAATCCGACCCTGCCCGTCGCGAGATCCTAATTCCTGACTGCTGACGTTGCAGTCCGACCCCAACGCATTTCCCCAGCATGTTCCCAGGACAGTCTATGCAGTTTAAAACTGCATAGACTTCTGGGAGCTCTGTTGTCCATGTTTCCCGGTCAGGACTGCTGCTGAGACATCTGCGCATGCTCCAGACTGTCTCAGCAGCAGTCCGCGCGAAGTCCGCAAATTTTTAATTTTTTTTTCTATTTATTTATTTTTTATATTTTTTATTTTAATGTTGAGGGGGCTGCAGTCCGGCAGTCCAATAGCATGGGCCGCCCCTGGTCAAACTGCATGCACAGAATCCCACAAGCAAGTTTAACACACTTCTCCCTTGAATACAAGCAATCTAAAGCTTTCTAATCAACAAAAAATAAGAAAAAACTCCTGAACTGTTTTAAACATTTAAAACTTTCACTTTTCAATAAAACTGCTTTTTAACAACTCCTCAAGTGTAAATAAACCAAAAGCAATCAGAGTATTCTTATTTAACCCATGCTTTTAATTAAAAGCTTAAGTTACTTAATCAGGAAATAACCACTAAATCTGTAAATAGTTAATATTAAGGCATAATTAGAGATAGAACAATGATTTTAACATCTCATAAGCAGAAGTATTCTAAGTTTTCATGTATTGTTTTGGGTGAAGAAATTTGTCATTTTTTAAATGTGACATAACACTAAAACCTGTATTAAAAAAATGACAGTTATGTACAATCAAGATTTGACTTGTATGTGTCCCAAAGATGTACTCATTTTGTATAATTCCAATAATATATTTTATTTATGCTAATAAGCACATATTATGTGTGTTAGTATGCAGTTTAACATTTTTTAGCTATTACTTTTATACTTTTAATACTGTGCTAAGATCTTTAAATGTACGTTTCATTACACATGCTTCATATTATTAATATTTAATGTTGTGTGATAAGTATGCTATGACTAATTAGACTCTATATGATTTATTAGCTTCACTTTTTATGTATAACATATTTTTGTCATATTAAAGAAGGAACAAATAATTAATTGAAATAAGAAAAAGAATGATTTGCATTGTTATATAACTGTAAACTTATTACAATGAAAATTAATTCATTTTTCATTTATCTTTCAGTTTTTACTGTTTTTATCTTTAAGTGGCTATCCATTTCTTATTGCATTTCTCTTCAGATATGTTGATAAACTCCAGTCCATTTCTTCTGTTTTTTCTAATATTTTGTTCTTGTGTAAAAACTCCATTGCATCTTCCAGGGTGTTAAAAATCCTCTGTCCATCTAAATGATGAATCTTTATTTTTGCTGGAAACAGAATTTGTGCTTTAATATTGTTTTTGTTTAAGTTTTTTTATAAGTGGTGCGCATGCTTTTCTTTTAGACATTACTGAAGATAAATAATCATTGTCAAATCTTATAATTATTTTTTATTTTGACTGGATAATTAAGCCATGTTGCTTTTAAAACCAAATATGTATATTGACTGGACAAGAATCTAACAATCACTGACCTTAGTGAAGGTGGATTTTTTAATGATATGTTGGAAATTGATCTATGTGCCCTCTCAATACCAAAGGAAAAAGCCTCAGGCAGGTTCAATGTCTTCGGGAGCCAGGTGTTTAGAAATTAAATTATACTCTCTCCTTCTTCTTTCTAAAGGATGCTGTAAATCCTAATATTGTTTCTTCTAGATCTGTTTTCTAGGTCCTCTATTATTTCCACAGAATAAATTATTTTGTTTCAGGAGGAATTCTGTATTATTCTCACTTCCAAGCATTCTCACATCTAAATCAGTCATTGCCTCTTCTGTACTTGAGATTTGTGAAAATTGTTCTTTAAAAGCTTCACTTAGCACTTCTACCTGTTGTTTGCATTCATCCTTAATGTTGTCTATTTTGCTTTCCAGTTTATCCATCTTCATAGAACATTCATTAATGTTGCTGAGTATAGACTGTATGTCTCTCTTCATTCTATTGTCCGTAACACTGGGATTAGAGTTGCTAATTCTGAAGCAATTAGTTATTTTTAGTTTTTTCTTAACAGGAAAAAGTGATGAAAAAGGTTTCAAACTTATTTTTTCTTGTAGAAGTTTTTTTCCGAAGTTGTTTAACTATGCATCTATCATATGTTGAAACATTTTCTTTGAAATTTTATGTAAAAATCCTATCAGAGTTGTAAAAAGGAACAGAGCAAAGATAAACTGCTGTTAACTGCTCACCATATTGGCCACGCCCCCTAGGCTTTTTTAAGTGAAAAGACAAAGATACTTAATGTGATGGTAGTAGTACTAGAAAGCCTAGTGGTATGTGGTATAAGGAAAGGAAAAGAAGTGTAAGGATAATTGTAGTTTATGCATACATATGACAGAGAGGAAAAAAAGCTTTGATGAACTGATTTTAATTGCAATTTGAGAAAGGGGAGGGGAATAGTACACAATATCAAAGTAATAAGAGAAGTTATAAGACATGGAGGAAACAGGAAAATAGAGAATGGACATATCAAAGGCAGACTTTCAGAACTGCAATAGATTATATTATGGTGTATTCAAAAGTTATGAAAGAAATAACAGATGGGGTAGAAATGTCTGAGTTTTAAATCATAGAGTAGTATGGGATAGAAGAGACAATATCAGAGCAAACAATAAAAGAAGGTAAAAGAATAATTGACTGGAGAGATTGCTAAAACAGATGAGGTAAAAAGCAGACCTAAGATGTCAGGGGAAGAGCATATGTCAACGAGTGTACTTTATGAAAACTGAATAGATTGGTGGAGTGCTTGTAAAAATAAAAGAACATATTTTTGATTGTAGAAAAAAGAGTGAAGTAAAAGAACTGGAGAATATATTATGAAATCTTAAAAAGATGTGGAAAAAGAAAGAGAAGTATGTAGTTCAAGAATGAGAAAAATAGAAAGAGAGATGTATGAAAAAAGAGAAAAAGTGAAAATATGCTGTTTAGACAAAGATTGTTTTAAAAGGAAAAAAGAGGATGTTTCACATTTTGCAGAAATGAAGTTAAAATAAAAGAAGGCAGAATGGACGGAATGCTTGATGAAGAAGGTAATATTTGATAAAGGCAGAGAGAAATAATGGAAACTATAGGAAAGTTTGTGTAAAAGAAAACATTATAAGTATAGATTCTAAAAAAATCTGGAACTGTTTGCAGTTCTCTTGAAAAGGAGATTAGTATGAGAGAAATGGAAGAAATAATAAAAAATAATGGTAAGAATCAACACCAGGAACAGATGGATTAGGTTATGAATGTTATAAAGAGGTGAATGAAAATAAGAAAGGACTATTTTGTAAAATATTAAATGAATGGATAGAGAAACAAAAAGATGAAGGGATTTCTGGAGTAATTAAGTTTATATGGAAAAAATATCAAATAGATAAAACGTTGTGACTGATAACACTAGAACATCCAGATTATAAAGTATTTATGAAAATAATTCAAAAAAGGATGCTGAAGGTTTTGGATGAAGTTATAGGAGAAGAGGTTTTTAGAACCAAGGGGAAAGAAGTGAAGGAAATGTTGATTTTGAAAGAAAATAAGAAAGTAAGGCTACTGACGTGTAATATGTCAAATGCATTTAATAAGTTTAGTCACCGAGTGATATGGAAGATTATACAGCCATATGGAATAGGAAAAAATGTTGGATGTTATAAAAATGTGCTGTAAAATGTCATGACTGAAAGTTATAAGTAGATAGATGAGAGAAAAGATAAAAATAAGGAGAGGAGTTAAATAAGGATGTCTGTTAAGTATGTGCCTGCACTGGTAATGAATACAATAATTCAAACATATGTGTGAAATGAAAGAAACAAAACAGGAGATGGAAAAATGAGGTGAAATACCAATTTGTCTTTCATATGTAGATGATTTGATAATTGTGAGTAAAAATAAGATATGGATAAGTAAAGTGGTGGCACAAGTGGAGGAATTCTTAAAGAAATCTGGGTGACAGTTAAATAAGACAAAAAGTAAAGGATTTTGGTGAAACTGAAAATAAATGGCATATAGGTCTACTGTAAGTGCTGGCACGCTATTTACTCTTGATAAATTTATCACTGACACCTGCTCAGTAACAATTTCCCAGATCAATTTAGCCTTCCTAACAGCCTATCCTACAAAACTGTGTAGCCCTACCAGAACCCTAACTCTAACCCTAAAACATCTTTCTCACTCCGTAACTATAAATTTGTCTTCTCTCTCCATAAACCTTAAACTCCCTCCCAAACCCTAAGATTCCCTTTTTGCTCCCTAACCTCAAAACTCTCTTCCCACTCCCCAAGCCCAAAATTCCCCTTCCAGCTCTCTAAACCTAAAACCCCCTTCCTGACTGATGCCCTAATCCACACTCCCACCCCCTTTCATTGCCTCAGCACAGCTACTGCACTTACCTCGCTCATACTCAAATAATGTGTTTTGAGTGAGCTGTAGAAGTTGCTTGTCTGAGCTCCTATTTGAAGTTGAGCACTCCACAAGTGACAGCCTACACGAGCTACAAGATGCCCGTGTTCCCGGCTTCAAGACAGAAGTCTTTGAGCACTTGGGACTACTTGTAGAACATCCTTGGGATATATGATACTAGGAAGGAGATAAGTATTTAGGCAATTTGGAAAATATGGAAATGTAACAGAATAGTGGAAAATAATGTTGGAAGAAATAAAAAATGTGTCATGGTGGAGAAGTTTTACTCTATTACTTACTATTTAACAAAGTGTACATATTAATTATGTTTATATTACAAACACTAGCATATTTGGGTGGTGAGCATGTTTCCATCTTAAATGGAGCAAAAGATGTTGGAAATATTTTTTTTGGATATCAAGACTGAACCCAGTGAAAAGAAGGGTGATATACAAAAAAAAAATCTAAAAAATCCTATACTGTTCTTAGTATCACCTTTCTGGGTAAAATAGAAGATGAACAAAAGAGAATGACAGATTTTTACAAATGATGGGGAAAATGTTATGTGCAAAGTATGAAGACGTATGACATATAAATGAGAGAAAAGAAGCAGTAAACAAAAAGATGGAAGGAAAAAAATATATAAAATAATATCATGGAAGGTAAAAATTAATGAGATCGATGCAAACAGAAAATTATGGTAGAACGATATTACTGAAAATATTGCATGGTGTATTCTTGGCAGGAATGCCCCCCTGCATATATGTTAATCCCAAGTATCCCCATTTGTTCTTTTTTGCATAGTTTGCAGAACAAATTTATGAACAGAGTGGGTCTGTGATCAACACCGGCTACCCCTGTCCATGAGAGACATGGGTGCCACCCTAGGGGCACATTTATGGTCTCCTATCCAGTTATCTAAGTTATGTTTGAATAGGGTCAGTCAGGAGCTTTGTTTTGTGAATAGGGAGTCTATTCCAGAGAAGCGGCAGTCTATGTGAGACATATTTGTCTCTCCAGCATGATCTGTTAATGTCACAAGCAAGGTTGAGATCCCTAGAGTGAGTGACTCTTGAGCCATTTGACTTGCAGGTGTGCAGCATGTCCAATAGGGAAGGGTTGGAGATTGCTTTATAGGCCAGCCACAAGTCACCTCCCAGCAGCCTATAAGATACAGAGTAAAATGACAGGGCTTTTAGCCTGTCCACGTAGTGCATGGTTTTAATCACTATATCTTCTTAGTGAGAAACCTCTGAGGTATCTTAAGCTGCTGCAGGTGTCTGGTGAGGTACATATAAACGGGGTGCATTATACTCTATTACTGGTCTGATAAGAGTCAACTACAGTGGAGCTATAACATCCCTTGATCTGGATGCTATGCCCTTGCTTACAAGGTGTGCTACATAGAAGGCTTTCCTTACCACTGTGGAAACTTGGTGGTCAAAGTTCAGATTGCTATCAACCTGTGTTCCCAAGTCTCACATCACTTGGTTGGGACTGGGGGGGGGGGGGTGCTGTCAATATTTTAATTTGTAGGGAATTCCATTTTGCCAAAGGGAATAATAATGCATTTTTTGCATTTAGTTTTAGACCATGGCTTTGGCACCAATCATTTGTTTGTGTTAGCCCTTCTTGTAATATTTTGGCACCATTGTGGGACTCAATGATTGCTCCCATTTTTCAATCATCAGTGAACCTCATGAGCCAAAGGCCATCTACTTTGGCCTGGACTTCTGAGAAATCGATTCCAAACAGTAAGGGGCCCAGCACAGACCCCTTAATTCCTCAGATATGGGATGAAGTAGTATCAAGGTATTGGGTCTTTGGGTGTTGGAGCCCTGAGTCATTTTACAGACTGTCTATGTCCACAGCAGACATAGGCAGTAATCTGGGGGGTAAATTCATGGTTCCCTATCCATTTATCCAAATTTTTTTGAAGAGAATGAGGGATGGGCATTGTTTTATGAAGATGGCAAAAGGTCACTCTCAATAAACGATATAAGATGGAGTAAAGGGATAGGGCCTTTAGCTGGTCTGCATAACACACTAGTCTTACGCTTTGTATTTTTTTAGTGAAAAACCTCTGGAGAAAATCCAGTTGGTGTAAGTGCCTGGTTAGGTACATGCAGAAGGGAGCATTGTACTCAGTTATGGGCCTGATGAAGGTTGAGTACAATAGCAATATAACTTCCTTTGATCGCCTGATGAGGGTTGAGTACAATAGCAGTATAACTTCCTTTGATTTTATTTATTTATTATTTATTTATTTCACATTTGTTAACTGGGTTAGTCCAACTGAGTTTGTAAACAAACCCATTTCAGTGGAGACCCGAGGGGAAAAGCCCCAACAAACATAAGTAAAGATAAAGTGACAATTACAAATATTAAATAACAACCACAATACAAAATAATTGTAAAAAAGAAAAGGTTATTAACTATTTGCATTGCATTGATAGTAAGCAACCCATTTTCAGTGGAGACCCAATGGGAAAGAGCCCAAGCAAACATAAGCAAATGTCTTGATGCCATGCCTTTACTTAAAAGCCATTACTAAACCACACAGAAGGATTTCCTCACTACCATAGCTACCTGGTGGTCAAAGTTTAGATTACTATCTATCTGTGTTCCTAGGTCCCTCACCACTGGGTCTACTTTTAGGGGTGTGCTATCAGTATTATAATTTGCAGGGAGATCTGATTTACTGAAGGGTATGATTATGCACTTTTTAGCATTTCTTCTCAGACCTTGGTTTTGGCAACAGTCATTTGTCATTTTCAGTCCTGTTTTTAGGATGTCAACATCATTTGGGGATTCTGTGATTTCTCTTAACTTACAGTCATCAATGAACTTGGTGAGCTAGAGGCCCCCAACATTGGCCTTCACTTCACAGAAGTATATACCAAACAAGAGTGGTCCCAACACTGAGCCCTGTGGGACACTGCTAGTAACAAGTTTCTTAGCAGAGGTGGATTCACCTATCCGGACAACTTGTGTCTTGGCAGTGAGCCAGTTGGATATCCATCTGACAATGTAGGGGTTTATGCCTAACTAAGTTTATCTATGATCCTCAAGTGTGAGATTGTGTCAAAAGCTTTGGCCAAGTCTTGATAAGTGGTGTGTATCATTTTACCCTTATCCATGGCCCTGGTGACTTTCTCAAAGAAGTCTACCAGATTGAGCAAGCAAGACCTCAGTTTGACAAAACCAAATTGGGTCTGGTCCAGTGTTTGGAGAGTTCCTATGTGATTATTAATCAGGTCCACGATAACTCTCTCCAAGGCCTTGCAGATACGACTTTTCAAGCTTGTGGGTCTGCAGTTCCCTGGGTGAGTTGATGGATCCCTCTTATGCAGAGGAGGGACTGTTGTAGTTCTCCATTACTCTAAGACAAAGCCCATCCACTGGCTGTGGTTAAAGAGGGTCTTGAGTGTCCCTGAGAGAATTTGATATTTGAGATGTTTAAATTGCATCAGATTACTGTGATAGTGTCTTTAGCTGCTCAGAGAGCTGAGATTTCTGAACTGACTTTAGGAACTGTCATGAGTTCTGCAAGCAATGCAGTCAAAAAGCTGTTACTTTTCAGTTCAGTGGCACTGAGTGGTGATTCTTTACCTGCCATTAAAGTTTATTGTACAAGATGTGATACAATATGTTGAAGATGCCACTTGGATGTAGTGACCATCTGTAAGAGTTTAGTGCTAATTGCATTTCACTTATTAGGTTTATTATACTTACTATAAGTGTATTGATTTATATTTCATTGGGACATTGTGTAAGGCTAACTATGACTCAAATGTATAAAGTATATAATAGTAAGCTATCTATCTGTGTTCCTAGGTCCCTCACCACTGGGTCAACTTTTAGGGGTGTGCTATCAGTATTATAATTTGCAGGGAGATCATTGGGGTTCATGCAGCCTTTGTTTGTTTACAATAAAAAAGAATGTCATATTCCTTTAAGAGTACAGTTACAGGGGGACATGACTCAAGTGACTAAAGAGGTTTCACACTAGGGTGTAAATCACTGAGCTAACAGCACATTTGTGTCTTGAATCTTTATTTAGTAGGCTTTATTTTTATTGTGGTACCCATTATGAAACAGAAGCTGAATCTGAAAGACACCAAAATGATCTTAATTCCGTATGTCCACATTATAGCTCACACCATTTAAACATGTTTATAGTGTCTAAGGTGCCATGTCTCTGAATTTTAGTGTTGTGTGCCTGAAACATTAGCTTTGAGAATCAGTGACTAGTTCTGTGTTTACTGGTTTAAATTTGTCATTCGGTTTCAAAGGTGATTGGCCTCTGTCTTTTATTCTCTAGTTTACTGCAGAGGTAAACTCTTTTAGTTTTCACACATATTCTATTTATTCTTGTTGGTTTATGGTGTCAGTTATAATTTTTTCTTGTACAATTCTATCCTACTCTTGTACAATGTAAATTTGTCAGAAGTGTTAGAATATGTCTCTGAATTTGAGCTGATTGAGTTAAGAAGGAATTTTACATTGGGAATATATCATTTTGACACCTTTAAGCAATTACTTTTTATGGCATGTTTATTATATTATCTATACTTTGTAGCAGTTTATCATGTGTTGCAACATCACAAAACCAAATATTATTTAAGTAACATGTGCTAATAATGCATTAGCCACAGCTGTATCCAGAATTCTATGCAATGATTTGGATGATATGTTAAACAAAGGCACCATCTGCCTAAATTGGTGGTAGCTCAAGTGGATATCAAAGACCCCATGGCACTTATCAAAAAGAGCAGGGTACGTTTCCCGGTATCCTGTCCAGACTTTTCCTACTCAGTATGAATACCACCTAGGGTAAGCTCCTGAAAAGAGACCATTGACCTAGTGGGACAGTTGTGGTCAACAAAGTGTAAATAACTAAATAGATTGAGAGTAAGTGTATATCAGATCCTAAACATTGAGTGTTTTTTCCCTTCATGTGCTCAAGCCCGGATAAATGGGGAGGGTTACATCAGGAAGGGCATTCAGTGTAAAACTTTTGCCAAATTGACATATGTGGACAACAGTACAGATTTCCATACAGGATCAGTCGAGGCCTGGGTTAACAACATCTGCCACCAGTACTGTTACCCAATAGGGTGTTGGTGGAAATTGAGCTACTGTTAACGGATATGGTGAGAGAAGACATGCTGGTGGTTGGTGTGACAGAGCAAAATGCAGAGGACAGGATGAAATTGAAACAGATGATCTGTTGTGGCGACCCCTAACAGGAACAGCCGAAAGAAGAAGAAGATATTCACAACACCAGGCTAGGTACCCAACACAATGCTTCTGAAATTCTCCAGGTGCAACTAACAATAGGTAAGACTGCAATCCAAATTATAGCTTGCTACAGATCCCCCACCATGCCCCAAGATTCTCACTACACCTTTCTAAACATACTGGAAAATATTAAGATACAACCAAATGCCCTAATACTGGGTGATTTCAACTACCCTGCCATTAACTGGAAAAACTACTCGTGTACCAAAACCTTTGCCCAACGGTTCTTGGAATTCATAAATTCCAATGCCCTGGGTCAACTAATCCTTAGTCCCACCAGGGGCACCAATATCCTAGACCTGGTCATTACCAACATGGGAAATTGATGCTCCACACCTATGGTCACCTCCTTGTTGGTCAGGTCTGACCATAAGCTAATCACCCTTGACATCCACATCCCACCCCCACCCCCCAGTAAGGAAACCTCCGTAAAAAACTTCTCCAAAGCCAACTTCATGCTACTCAAGTCAGAAGTGACAAACTTCATGACACCCATGCAGATGGGAACTGAAAGTTTGACTGCTAAATCCTACACTAAGGCACTGTACGAGCACATCCACTCATGCATGAATCGTGCCATTCCCAATAGAACCAAGATGCTCTCCTCCAAATAAAGGAAGCCAATCTGGTGGTCCCTTGCCATAAACAAACTTTACAACAAAAAGAAGAAACTGTTGCAGAAAAGAGGAAAATCCCAGGATGCAAAAAACTCACTTACCAGCCTCAGTAAGAAGTTTAGATCCCTCATAAAATCCTCCAAAGCTAGTTACAAAAATAAAATTGCCAAATATTCCAAAGACAACTACAAAACATTCTATAGCTATGCCAAGAATCTAAATGGCAATGCTCAGATCTGCTCTGAGCTACAACAGAATGTCATTAAATATGATCCCAAGGATATTGCCAATATCCTGGCAGATTGATTCAGTGCAAACTTCACCACCCTCTCACCCCCTAAAGGGCCCATCTCAATATCAAAAGATTGACAAATTCTGGTAATAACAGCCACCCAGGTAGAAACCACACTCTCCAAAGCTAAGAATGCAGCATCCATGGGACCAGACAACATCCCAGGCTGTGTACTACATGAACTACAAAATTAACTGGCACCTCACCTAAGTGCCATGTTTAATTATAGCCTCACCTCAGGCTTCGTACCCACTGAGTGGCACACAGCTACAGTTATCCCACTCCACAAGGGGGGATCCACCTTGGATACTGGGAACTACCGCCCCATCAGTCTGACAAGCCTGATCTGCAAGGCCATGGAACGTATTATCATGGAACTTATAAACAAAGACATTGGTAACCTTCAAACACTGGACCCCACACAGTTTGGGTGTGGACAAGGGTAAGGTGGTCCACACAGCCTATATGGACCTCATCAAGGCCTTCGACATCTTCCCACAATGTGGAATCATAGATAAACTTACTAAGCTGGGCATTAATCCCTACGTCATTCGATGGGTTGCCAAGTGGCTTACTGACAGAACCCACACTGTAAAAGTAGCCAACTTCCAATCCAGCTCCAGACAAGTGACAAGTGGAGGATCTCAGGGTTCAGTCCTGGGACCGCTCTTGTTTGGCATCTACTTCTCTGAAGTACAGGCCAACACTAAGGGACTCTGGCTAACAAAGTTTGCTGATGACTGCAAACTGGGAGCCATTACTGAATCCCCAAATGATGTGGATACTCTACAAATGGGCCTTACAGAAACAGATGCTTGATGCCAGAACCTTGGGCTCAAGCTCAATGCCAAGAAATGTATAGTTATCCCCTTTGAGAAAAAAGATGTACCCATGATTTACCACATAGGTGGTAGTACACTAAAGACTGAAAGTATGATAAGAGACTTAGGGACATAGGTGGACAGTGGTCTCACCTTCAATAACCACATCGCCACAATAGTCAGGAAATCCTTCTATGTGGCACACCTCATCACTAAGGGCTTTTCATCCAGAAAAAAGGAGGTCATTGTCCCACTGTACTCATCCCTCATTAGACCCATTATAGAATACAACGCCCTGTTTGGTATGTACCTCTCAAGACATCTGCAACAACTGGAAAGGCCGCAGAAATATCTCACTAAAAGAATCACAGGCCTAAAGCAGATGCCCTATGTTGACCATCTAAAAAATACTCCACCTATACTCTGTCACATATCTTCTACTCAGGGGCGATCTCTGCTTAACGTACAAGGCCATGGCAAACCCAGAGCTGTTGCATATGCTACACTTAAAGAAATCCCAATCCCTCAGAGACACATGCTCCAGGGATCTAAACCTTGTCATCACAATGAACAAAACATGCTAGAGGGATAGGTTCCTGACCCAGAGACTCCCCAGACTCTGGAATAGACTGCCCATACATGTCAAGCAGAGCACCTCTTTGGCTCTCTTCAAAAGGAACCTTGATGATTAGATGGGAGATAGGAAATTCACTCCGGGGATCACGTCAGTCACCCTGCTAGACAGGGGTCCAGGGAAGAAAGTATTGTGGGAAGAAATATCCAGGGAATTGTTATGGCTAGGCTTGTATAGGCCCTAGGGCTGACAGCCTAGTACCAAACTATGAACCTATGAACCTATGAAGATCATATACCGCATTGTGTACGTTTGATGAGATGCTGTTCAGAAAAATAAGGTATTAATCATAACAGAAAGAAAGAAAGTAAGAGAGAAAGAAAGAAAGAAAAGAAAGCACAACAAGTAAACCATTCAGATTTATTTATTTTTTTTCTGAATTATCAGTATAACTATTAAGCTGGCTCACAACAGAATAACTGTAAGAGCTTAACAACCATTGGTTGCTCTTTGAAAGTAATGCAGCCATCAGGACTACCACATCACAGAAAATGTCAGGATCTGCTACAGCCCTTATATTTGATGACATGAAATTAAACTGCACTGACAGCCACTGCAAATAAAACTTTATATGATTGAATCACCCAACCTGGTGCCCATGTGTCATGCATTACAACATCCATATGTCTCTACAAGTGATGCTGTATGGACCTGTTTGTCACATATAGCAGCATGCATACCTCTGCATGTGACACTGTATGGAACTGTTTGTCATCTGTTGCAGCATGGATGCCACTGCATGTGATTTTATATACACATAAATCAAGCTAGCCATATCCGCTTGGTAACCCAGAAATGAACCCTGGGGTTTGTAACTGTCCTTGGAAGCCTAACAGTGGCTTTGTTTAAGAAATGACAAATATATTTATTTGCTATACAAGCAACACAGTACAGAACAACCCATAAATAAAATATGTTCTGTTTTCTTCTTTCAAAAACATTCCAAGAAAGATTAAGTAACTGTAACACCCATATGACCTTCTACATCCTGATTGTTACCAGCTTGCCAAGAAAGTAACAAAGCTAGTTACTAAAGACATCCTTTAAACAGTAAAATAATAATTAAAAAATGTTTAGTTATAATGCACATTAAGAACAGGCCTACCATATATAAATATATTTTAAATATTAAGGTATTTAAATTTAACTTCAGAGGCTCACAAGGAGCCCTTGAAAGCACTTCAACAAAGTTGAAATAAATCATATCTGTTTTTTTGCATACTATCTTAAAGCATACTCTATCTTCCCAGAAACCAGTCAATTTGAATATTTTGGATAAAATTTATCTAGCAGAAATGAAAATTTGACTGAAATGTCAAATCAGTACTGTAAGGCAACCAGTGAATAATGCAAGTCTACTCAGAAGGGAAGTTGGGGAGCAGAGACAGAGTGACAACAAAGGGCAGTCACACAGCATACTACCTTTGCAAAACAGGAAATGCTATAGTCTTACAAAACAGAAGTGCAGGAAAGGCATGATTTATCATCCTTGAAGAGTAAGCAAGGTTATCTTCATGATGGAGAGCTGAAGGCTATTTTGCACCAGAAGTAATACTACAGTTATATTCCCTGTGGAGATTCTAAGGAATAATTGAGAACTAATATATATGATACAAGGCTTGGTAAGTAAATTGCATAGTTAAGTGAATGTGTCACATCTTACAACCAAAATTGTCTGTATGGTTTATTACTGCAAAGGGATTTTCTGGGATGCAGAAAACACTGATATTAGCATGCATGACAGGAAACATAAAGAGTGGCTTAACTGTACCTGATTAATTTACTTCTGATGATCTAACAGGAAGTAATACCATGCTTAGTTTATAGTGGCCAGTTACTGTAGACTGTTGGGTGGGATATCTGTGCCCATCTGAACATTTAAACTTTAATGGAGGAGACTGTAGTTCTGTATCAGTTATAAAGAAGAAATGTAAAGGGAGCAAGAACTCTATCAGTTGGATAGTTGCCACATAATTAAAGACACTGAGTATGGCTATGGTTGGTAATTCATAACTGTAGTCCAGGAAGAGCAGTGATTGTAAACCATGAAAGTTCCATTTAGAGGTCACAGCCTAGAAGTTAAAACTGCCATGAGAATGGCATTTCCTTACCCACAGTATACAGACTGCACTTAGGGCAATTTGCTGTAAACTGCAGTGACAATACTCCATAACAACAAAGATATGTGACATATCCTAACTCCCAAGTATTTTATCATTCTACAGGTTTCCAAAGCTCTCTAATCATTTTTCCTAGTGCCGTTTATTCAGCATACTAGAAGTGGTGATGGGTTCTGCCAAAGTATTCTTCCCCAGTCATTTGTTTTCAACTGAAGATACTGAGGAATTCCTTTCTGATTATTAAACTTAATGATTTTCTTTCAAAAACTTTTTTCAAAACATTTTTTTTAATAATTTTTGACTTTCTGATTATTAAGCATAGTGAATGCTTTCACCTACAACCACATTCTATAAAACACTTTTATCTAATCATTTAATATGTTCTCATCGCCACATTCTATAATCTGTAATGACATTGCTCTTGTGGTATCTGTCCAAAGATGTATTCACAGAACATATAACTCATATAGACACACTAGACCAGGAAAGAAGGTTAAGCTGTCTTTACAACTGCTCACCCTATATTGAAAGGGATCTATTTTGCATGCTTGAAGGCCCAAATACTTGAATGTTATTTTTTTGAGATGAAAATAATGAAAACTAAAATCTCGAACCATTCATTTTTCCCATGGCAAGTAAACACTCGCCCAAAACTTCACGAAAACACCCGTAGTTTCTGAAACACCTCCAACTATATATACCATCTCTGGAATCACACTGTAGTGGGGAAAAGGGCATATTTCCCCAAGCTGGGCAAGTGTTTACTTGCGGTGGGAAAAACTCCATGGTTTGGATTTTCAGTTTTCATTATTTTTGTCTTGCAAAAATAACATTTGATTATGGGCTTTTGACCAAGCAAAGTAGACCCTATGGAAAGATATGGGGTATGAATGGAGAGATGATAAATCAGCAAGCAAAGGGTAGTAGTATTGCTGGGATTGAATTCACCTTCAAGTCTTGGTGAATAGCTTCATGAGGTGGACCCTGTTTTTCACAAAATCTCACCAAGACAACACTGATATATAGACTGTATTTTATGTAACCTATATCATGGACAGAAGTAGGTTAAACATAACAAAAAATAACAGAAAGAAACCTGGTGCACAAGACACAGCATAAAAAAGTGCTCAATCCTGGTATGCACACTGGTGCCAGGACTGGAAAAAATGACAGTGCGGAATCCACAAGAGATGGAAACATTCCTACAATGGGGCTAGGCCAGGCCCAGGGGAAAGATGGCTCCTCTGTTGCAGAAGGAAGTAGCAGTCCACAAAAATCACAAAACCTGATAGGCCAAAAAAGAGCCATACTAATGACAGAGTGGACTATTGAGGATAACAAAGAAATTATGTATTGTTACTATTATGCAAGAAGCCCAGAATTTCAAGACAGAAGATATATTAAAAGACTAAGAGAGAAATTAGAGGAAAGAAAAATACTTCCACAAGAAAAAATGTCAGAAGCTTCAAATGCAAATTTGTGTTCATTAATACAACAGATTCATGAAAAAACACTATATAGGCCAAGAAACCTTGAGCCATTTGGAAAAAGAAGTGACTGACTAAGTGCAAAAATATAAAGAACAAAATATAAAGACTTTTGAATGGTATAAAGAAGAAATATGGATATAGGAAAGGAAGAGAGATCCGATATGGTACAATATTTACACAAAGGAGAAAGCCAAATTAATCAACACAAAAAAGGCAGTCCCAAAGATATTCGAAAAGAAATACAGGCAAGGAGAAACAGGATGAACAGGAGACATCTGAAGAAGAAATATGGACATGGGAAAGAAAAAGAGATTTGATATGGTGCAATATTTATGCAAATGAGAAAGCAAAACTAATCAATATTAAAAGAGGAGCACCAAAGATATTTGAAGAGAAATGCAGGCAAAGGTATCTGAACATGGACAACTTTACAATACAAAAGATAAGAAAACGAAGAAGAAAAGTAGAAAAGAGGGTCAGTAATGGAGAAGTTAAAGAAACAGAAACCGAGGTTATCATTACCTGCAAAGTGAAGAATTTAGTGTAGAAAATTTAACTCAGATAACATCATAGCAGGATACAGCAATGGACACCCAAGTTAAGGAGATACCAGTGAAGCGGGAAGCATCTGATCAGTTGCCATATGAAGATACTCTGGAGCCTTCCACAGGAAACTAGTATGAATGTTCAGTTGGAGTTGGACAGGACGGAACAGGAAACTGTGGCAACTCTGATGCTGTCAAAGTTGTGGAGTGACAGGCCAGTGAGCTCCCATATGAAAGAGCAATGGATGACATAGGATGAAACTGAAGAGAATGTGGCACAGGAAGATGCTCTGGAACTTTCTATAGAATGCCCGCAGGAAATGGAGAACAAAGAATGTGCCCTCAGTTTAGAAGAAAATGATCTAAGACAATAGTTTGATTTAATAGAGATGGAAAGACATATCAAGAACAATGAAAGAAATAGACTACAGAAGGTCAATAAACTCAGAATGTTAGAAGTTTGATAAAACAAATGAACACAGTAACTAGGACTGTTCATAGAGATTCATGCAATATAACAGAAGTAAATAGGATATATTACTGTGCAGCTAAATTTATAACAGATAAAGTCTTACCACACACAGGATAGTAAGGGCAAGGAAGGGGAAAAAGCAAATGCCATCATGGCAGCATTGAATAGAAAAAACTATAAAGTAATTAAGACAAGAAGTGTCACTATTAGAAAAGTATAGAAGGGAACAGATCAACAAAAATACTCAGAAAGAAAGACGTGATAAAAGCAATATGCAGTTTTATAACAGATCTGGATCGATTATGCACATTCGCAAATAATAAACTAAAAATATCAGCACAGGCAGAAAAACCTAGAAGATATATAGATAAATATAAAGAGAAGTACAAAATAAGCAATTTATAATTGATGACCCAAAAAGTTTTATAGAGAACTGGGAAACAAGGTAAAAGGAATTGAAACACCACCAAAATGAATAGAAATAGATACATTTTGGAGATGTATATATGAAGATCATGTGGAACATAACAACGATGCTAAATGGATAGAAGAAGTAAAAGAATAAGAAGTTCAAATGTACAGGATATGAAATGGGATGAAGTAACAGCCAGAGAGATGGAAACAAAGTTAAGAAAAGCTCCTAACTGGATAACCCCAGGCCCAGATGCAGTACTTAACCTCTGGCTGAAAGTATTAACATCTCTGCATGAAGATTTAGCCATGAGTAAGAACTATTTATATGTGCACCCTGAACAGACACCAGACCGGTTAACAACAGGAAAAACAATGCTCCTACTTAAGAGCAAATGTACAAGCTATCCTAAAAACTGTAGACCAATAACTTGTCTTCCAATGACGTATTAACTATACACTGGAATTGATGCCGACAGAGTTTATAGTCATTTAGAAGAAAACTCAATCATGTCAATAGAGCAAAAAGGTAATAAAAGAAAGTCATGTGGCACAAAGGATAATTTGTTGTTAAATAAAGTCATAATGGAGAAATGTAAAAATAAGAGGAATCTAAGTATGGGATGGATAGACTATAAAAAAAGCATTTGACAGTATCCCACAATCATGGATAAAACAGTGCTTAAAAATGTATAAGATACACCCTACACTGATTGATTACATTACAACAACCATGAAACAGTGGCAAACCACTTTGCAGTTATGCCATGATACAGGGCAAATTATTATTCCAGGGATAAAAATTCAAAGGGAAATATTGCAGGGTGACTCTGTCACCACTGCTCTTTTGCCTTGCCCTTAACCCATTAAGTTGTCTACTTAACAGATTAAGTCATGGCTATAATTTGGCTCCCAGAAAACAACAAAGTGCACAGACGTCTCATCTTCTTTTTGTAGATGATTTGCACCTGTATGTTCATCAGATGAAGAACTGGAAGCACAACTGCAAGTGGTCAACATTTTTTTAGATATAAGAATGTCATTTGGTCTTGATAAGTGTGCAAAAGCAACCTTTAAAATTGGAAAGCTGCAGCACAAAGAAAGCATCAGTTTGAGACAGGAATGTGACATAAAAGAACCTGAGCAAGAGGTACAAATATTTGGGACTGATGAAGGATCAACAATAAAACATGAACAAATGAGAATAAAACTTAATAAGGAATATTTTAGAAGACTTAATACTGAGAACAGTGTTTACATTTAGGAAGAAAGTCCAAGCTATAAACCAATTTGCTGTTCCTGTCCTAACTTATAGTTTTGGAGTGATTGGCCCCAAAAGGTGTTGGATAGGTTGGACAGGAAATGCTTCATGCTCATCAAATGATTTAAAAAAATCAGTACATACCAAGATTATGTATTCCCTGTTCTGAAGGAGGTATGGGGCTCCTCAAAACTGATCACATTTATAGATCTGCAGTCATAGGACTGCATACATATCTGCTGACTTCACAAGACCCAAATGTAGTGAAAGTTTTAAAACATAAGGATAATAAGTCTAAGATGACTTCCCTGCTGAGTTTAGCAGAAGCATATGTGTGGAATGGAAATCAAACCAGAAGTAGATAAAATCAGGCAGCAACTGAATGTTCCAAAAACAAACAAAATGATATAAGGTGAATGATCAGATTAGAAGGCAAGAAATATGGAAAATGCATAAATATAGTTGCAAGTATAGAAAATTCTTGGAACAATCTCATGTTGATCAAGACAGAATGCAGGAATGGTTAAGGAGAGGTGAGTGTAAACCAAAAGATGAAAGGTTAATATTGGTGGCCCAAGATAGTGGACTATGTAAATGTTCATTTACAAAGTCCATTGAACATGTGAGAGAAACAGACAAATGTAGATTTTGTAAAATAGAACTGGAAACATTTGCACATCTTGTTGCTGGTTGTGATATACTAATGGCAGAAGGACTGTATACTAAAAGGCATAATAATGTAACAAGACTGTTACTTTGGTGGTTGTGCAACCATTATAATATTGCAGTAGCTGAAAAACATTGGAAACATGAGCCACAGGGCATTATAGAAAATGATGAAGTTTGTATCACATGGGATCACCCATTACCAACAGTTCATAAAATAGATGCAAGAAAACCAGATACAGTATTCCATGAAAAGAAGACAAAAGTAGCATTGATCATCGAAACTGCTGTACCCAGTGACTACAGTGTCTTATGTACAGAGAGACACAAAATCATAAAATACCAGGTTTTGCAGGCAGAAATAAGGGCAACATGGAAGAATGATACCCAGACAGTTCCAATAGTAGTAAGATCAATGGGTCTTATAAAAAACAATTTGCATTCCTTCTTAGCTATGTTACCAATATATGTAACTCCATATGAATTGCAGAAGGAGTCAATATTGGACACATTACGGGTGCTGTAAAGAGCACTCCTGGCTAACATCAAAGATTGAAACAAAACTAATTTCATGAACTTTAATTGTACTTTGACTTAGGAATGAGGTCCATTCCTGTCATGGCATTAGAAACTCAAAAGACTTGGAGAAATTAAAAAGAAAGATATGCACCAGTCTGGTGCCTATACATGTGCATTGTTGTCTGTATACACTACATCTTCTCCCTTCCTTAGTTAAGTCTTTGAGGGATGCAACATACCAACAAAATAGCGTCACACTAGGTAAGATTATAAAAGCAGCTGCTAGGCACATATCTTGGATATAATCTGTGATTTCCACAGAGTATATATATATATATATATATATATATATATATATATATATATATATATATATATATATACACACACACATTTTTTAATGAAAGCAGTACAAAGGCTGTAACAGAATTATACATATATGTATGTAAAAGCTTTCCAATAAGTCTTCTTATATTAAGTAGATGTATAATAAAAGCTATTACTCATAAATTATGCTTCAAGACATCACCCTGAAATAATGTCATTGTACAGTTATAAGTATTGTTTATTCAGAATTTATTAGTAATATCATCATGAAATGCCATTACATTGCATCTGGGTCTATTATCCTACATTGCTGTCCCAGATGATATCTGCTAAGGTAGTTAATGTGAACAGGGTGTGTATTTTGCTCAACTAAGCTTTAATTAACATGAGGTGTTCAAAACAGCATCTTCAAAAAAGGTTAATAGCTTCATCAGGTCCAGCTAGCTAGGTAGATATTTAGGTAGTATCCTTTACCCAAGACTCAGTGGCAGTACTTTAATATGTACCTAGTCTGAAGGGATTAATATGAAAAGCATGGCAATGGATTCTGTCGTGGTCATTATAAGTCTACAAGTGCTGTTGTTATTACCCATAATGGTTGATATCTATCTGGTAGTCCACATGTGGTCTTCCACTTCATTCATCTATGGTTGTGGCCATGGTATGGATTATCCTTCCTATGTGGTTAGTACTATGGTCATCCATCCATCCATGGTTAATAGATGGTCATCCTTAAATCCATGAGGAGTTGTGTGTTCATCCTTCCATTTTTGAAGAGTGTGGTGGCCATCCATTTATCCACCCATCCATGGTTATTGGAATGGTCATCTTTCCATCTTTGGTTAGTACTTTAGCCAAACATCTGCCTGTGGATATTACGATAGCCATTTTTCCATCTGTGTTCCTCCATTCTTCCATGACAGGTATAATGGTCATCCTTTTCAAAGAGTAAATTTATATCTTTATATAAGCAGTACTGAGGCTATAAACAGAATATTGCACATATATAATATATCTATATTTATCTTTCTCTCTCTCTCTCTCTCTCTATATATATATATATATATATATATATATATATATATATATATATATATGTGTGTGTGTGTGTGTGTGTGTGTGTGTGTGTGTGTGTGTGTGTGTGTGTGTGCGCGTTTATATGTGTGTGTAAGCAGTTCTAATAATTATAGTATTCCCAGTAAGTCTTCCTATTTGTAGTATACATATAGTGAAAACAATGACAATGCTTTTGTTTATAAATTATGTTTCAAGGGCCATGTGATGGGTAGTCTGATCAGTTACCTGTCTGGAAAACTGGCTGAGATTATCTATTCATTTGTGGGTTGATTTTAGCATGCCATGGTTTGTTTCAATGTTGTTTTATGTAGCATCCATTTTTGGAATGTTTCTCATTTTATCTGTGTTGATGTTTACATTATTTTGTTGCACTTTGGAATATATTGACAAATGTATACTGCATATTTACAGTTGAACTGAACTGTTTTTGCCTGATAGATAGCTTTGCTATAACTGTAAACAGTGACAAGATTCTTTTGCATACTTATTTTAGATTAGAGGTGGACTCATTTAGTTGATTTGGACTAAAACTGATGGGAGCCTTACTGAGTTCCATTTTTGCATGTTCTGCGGGTTAAGTGCCTCATCGTCAGCCTCTGTTTTGTTTCGTTGCTCATGCAGTCTCTTGCCAGGAATTAGCTACATAGCACATTAATTATTAAAGCTGCAACAATTAAAGTCTTGTTTTCATTTTTGGTTTCACTTCTATAGTTCTCTTCATTACTTTAAGAAATTGTAGCATGCTGATTTGGATATTTGTTAGAAATCAGCTCTTTATTTGTTAGTGCTCATGGTTCTCTATAAAGATTTTCATGTGTGCAAAATTTTGTATTGGGTATTGCTTCCTTTATATAAACAGTTGCTTCAGAATACTCAGAGTCTTCTGTATTAATTTCATGTGTATGTCCCTTGTTATTTATTTGTTGCATTATGTACTTTCTTCTACATCCTCAACTAACTGCATACGCCTACCATTAGCATTTTTGTGGCTGTATATAAGTTGAATATATATATATATATATATATATATATATATATATATATATATATACATATGGGCTTATATCCAATTTTCTGATCCAGTCCATATGGAAGAAGGACATTATCCCAATGTCCAGCTACACTAGTGCAAGAGTTTAAGTTTTGCCACCTAGGTGACACCTGCACCCACCCTCTTGTGTTTGCATGCATGTTCTTAAGCCATTTTTTACCAAATAATGGTACTCCTGCTTTTGTCCCATTTCCCCCAGAAAATACAAGGACACATCACTTTGTCATGATTGAAATCAGAATTTAGCAAACCATCATATCCACATAACTCTGAGCAGAATTATAGCTGAAGTTTTCAGAAAAGCCTTGCTGACCAGGTAGTGTGGCAGATATCCTGACCTGTCTTACCTGTTCCCCTCCTCCAAAAGTGGTGTACTCACCACATCTCTTATGCAAACTGACCACTGGCCACATGCAGCATTGTATACAGCTTGCTCACATATTTTGAAGCTTGAAGTGGCCCAGGAAAAGAATGGCAGGACATGAAAAAGAGTAAAGGCTGAGCAGTGAGCAACCAACCTTAAGAAGGGAGGGAAATAATGGTGAACTCCCAGTGACCAAGGATTAAATAAGGACTGCCTTGAGCTGGGAGATAATGGCACAGCATATGTAGCTGGGTCAAAACTGCCTGCACTGCAGACATAATACATCACTTTGTCATGACTGAAATCAAAATTTATAAAGCCAGTAAAACCACATAACTCTGGACAGCATAATAGCCTAATTAATCCAAAGGGTCCTGTTAACTGGGTATCATATCACATGGCTCAACCAGTCCAGCCTGTTCCTTTCCTGATGAGTGGCATACTCACCATGTCTCCTTGGCAAACTGATCACTGGTGATATGTGGTGTTGTACACTGCTCACTCGCTTAGAGTGGCCCAAAAATTAAATGGGAGGAAGGCCATTTAATGATCATCTACCAGACTGCCCCCCCTTCCCCCACTTTCCTGGCCATAATAAATAAACAAGTAAACATTAAACAAATAAACTAAAAGAACATATGTTTATAAATGATCCAAAATCTAGTTGCATTATACGTTAAACTAAACATGCAGGAGAATCAAAGGCAGGTCTGTAACAATCTTTTCAAATAAAGGGAGAGTTTGAGATTAAGCAAATCATAACCCATGTCAGAGAGATGTATACTACCCTAACAAAATCAAATATGATCTTGACCTACAAGATTCCAATAGCTGATGACTGAAAAACTTAAATGGAGAGCTGGATGAGCCATTATGTGGTTCAAAAATTTTTGAGCTATCTCTAAAGCTGAATAGTTAATAGCCCCATCCCAAAATAATTTGAGCACAGTAGTAGTCCAGGCAACCAGCAGACCAGGGATTAAACATTATACAGTAACTAAGTCTCTCAAAATGCTAGAAAATAGTCTTCATTTAAGAATCCTGCTGATATCATTCCACCCTAAATGAATTATAAGAATCTTCAGAAATAACCTGAAATAAAATCGACAACAGCCGATCCCAAATCAATCCTGTAAAACCTTTCCAAATTATTTCAAAGCAGTGAGAATTCAAGATAAAATCTGAAACTCCTCAGTGTACTTTCACTCTGTTGTCTGCCTGGCAAATAAGTGCATGCTCCAAAATCAAAACTTGTAGGGGACCTGAGACAAAAGAAGCAAAATTAAGCATTAAACAGCAAATAATCCCCCAAGAGAATTGACAAACTGTTGAATATAAATCAGACAAGAGAGGAAGATGATCTACCTTTTAATTAGTTCTACTGACTGACAATCTGCCACCTTATCTGAGGCTTAGCCCATCCTTTATGAATGGGAAGAATAACCACTGCATAACAAACCTTGGCAACATATGGCCTTACGTAAAAAGATATAAAAATCCCTAGATAATAATTCAGACCCATTAGGAGAATACAACACTAAACTCTCCAAATGAGATAGATGGGGGTGGGGGGTAATAAACCAACTAACAGGGCAAAGTAAGGGAAATGATAATCTGAACAATATTGCCTGGTGACCCTGACTAATTTGATCAGTCTTGGATCTAGAAATACATACTAGGACCATATCTTCCATCAAAAACGAAGACTCTATTTCAAGGACCCAAGTAACTCACTAATATGTAAAGCCCTGACATATACCCAGGTAAATAGTGTAGCTCAAAGCGCATACGTTAAAATAGATTTCAAAAAGGATTTATTTTAGGGTGTCATGTATCAGAAAGACTCCCATTGAATCTGTCCCAACTTTTTAATAACCTAGCTACCATTTAATACTTTGCTGCCTCTTGAAGCCCCAAAGTCTAGAAAACAGACTAATTGCTGCTAAAGACACCTTGATAGTGCTAGGAGCTTCACCTTTAACCCAACAAGATATTAAACAGTGCTGTATTAAGTGAGTCAACCAAAACCTTTCTTCTTTTGGAAGGCTCATAGAAAAACAACTGAAAGCACTAATAGCTGCCCCATAAGGAATCTTAGTATTAATGCCCCAAGAATTCTACCCAGAAGTTATGCTATTCTTCTCCAGTCATACTTCATCTGGGATCTGAATGGGCACAGATACCACCTATGGAGCCAACTGCCAAAATTTGTAAACCTGCAGACTAGAAAGATTATCAGCAAACATGTTCTGACTACCAGAGATGTGCTCAGTAGGAAAGTCAAATTGATACATTGAGGAATTTCAAAAGCCTTAAAACTAACCGAACTCAAACAGATGTGGATGATTTTTTGGACAGAACTTGCATTACAGACTTATCAGAATGAAAAATAATTCTCTTGTATCAATCATTCTGCCGAACAACTACTGCAATACAAATGGGCATTATTTCCAAAAAGGGCTGCTCTGCAAAAATAAGTGATGCTCAAAAGAACAAGAAGGTAGCCTCTTGCATTTGTGAAAAGCTATAATGCTTCACTTGGCACCCAGTCATTCTGATAAAAAGATGAGCATTGAAGTCTGATGAAAGGATGGGCAGTAAATGAAGACCTGATTTCACTCTTCTATTAACTGTGACCCTGTGGTGTTTTTGTCCTCCACCATGCAAGAAGTTAGTAAATGATCTGGTAAATGCCTTTTCTGGTGCCACCGACCTGCAGGCCAAATTTAAAAGGCCACACATCTCTATATTCTGAGCACTTTAACTTTCTTAGTGACAAGAAAGACTTGATGTAAGAATTTAAACTATCCAACTTACCCTGAGTAATCTAAAAGAGAAGACACCACAATCCACTTCAAGCCCCAAAAATGTATGGGGTCCTCAACTAAGGGTACCCCAGTTTGGTGACAAACCTCCTGAATGTAGTAAGTCCTTCTCTGGTGCCAACCTCCCCCTCTCCCACTTTCCCAAACAAATTGAGGTAATGAAAAGCATGTTGGCAGGGAGGTCTGTGCTCCCCAAACCACTGCAAGGCTGTGCTAAATGTTCAAAATTAGAACACTGCACTGAACAAACCATGGGCATGTGTAAGGTCATGCCAAATTAGTAATTGCACTCAAAGTACATGCCTGATGGTTGCCAATCCTGAAGGCAAAAAGGGAGAAGGCAGAAATCAGATTCCACGTCCAGTTTTGCTAGCCAAGGGTAATTAAACTGTCAGATGATATGTATGGCATTGTCTAAGGGGGCATGTTGAACCTTGGCATAGTGCTTGTTTATGTCATCATTCAGAGAACAATTATTTGCGAATGAAAGATAGTGAATCAACTGAAACTCACCCTCTTTATTTTTAGGTACCAAACCCAATGGGGAAACACTGAATACTTTGAACAGAGGAGAATAGAAGGGATGGGCCATTCTGTCTTTATCAATTGCTTTGTACAGCAGTTCCCTTAATATTGCCTCTTTTCCCTGTACTGTTTTGAAATTCTTATAATTTGGAACTTTGCTAGAGGTTCTGTATTTGATGTGAAAATCTGCCATAAAACCTTGCAATAGTTCCAGAGTAACTTGTTGCTCAGGATAGTCTTTTTAAAAGTCAGGTAAAATGCCTGATTTGATACGTAAATGATTCACAAAACCTGTACTAAAAGCCAAAAAAGGAGCTTGTTAGTGCTGTTGGAACCTCAAAAGGAAGCCTTATCTCTTTCCGGTAAATTGCCTGACACTTGTCATCAGAGTTATTACTAAATCTCAGCAGCGTAGCTAGGGTGGGGCAAGGGGGGGGGGCAACCGCCTCAGGTTAAGGTGTTAGTGGGTGTGATCAGCAGATCTATTTATTTTAATTTTTTTCACTCACATAAACATGTGGGTGGGCAGTCGAGTGTGTGGGCTTTAAGGCCAGGTGCTTCACCTGCAGAGCATGGGTGTCTGAGTACCTAGTGCTCCTTCTTAGGAGAGAAGGAAGGGCTGGCCAATTGGAGGAATGGTAGGAATGGTGCTATTATTTTGCTGTGATGTTGAACTTGAGGGCATAGAGCATTAGGACATGGCATTCCTCCTTAGTAGAGAAGAGAGGAGTGTCAGTTTGGAGGAACAGAACTTAGAGCTGAGGGGTGCCAGATCAGGGAGTGGCACTAGGTACCAAATGAACTAGCCATGGCTCTGCTAAAACTGCTCACTTTGATGCCATCTTTAAGCAAGCATTTAACAGCTACATGCCTATGCCCACAGTGAGTACAAATGTGTGAAAATCTACAAAAAGGTCATGCATAACTAGAACATTAAAACCCCAGCAAACTTTCAGCTTAGAACAAACTTGGTATTCACCATTATGGGGATAATAACCTTGGCCTGAATATCAGAACTCCTAATCAGGTATCGACACATCATTCCTCCCACTTGAGATACTTTCTTTCCAAGTTTTCTAATCCTTTGATCATACCATAACCAAGCTAGCCCTCTTCTAAAAAGTATGCTTCCATGATGATTAAGAAATAATTTAATAAACATAGATTTTTGGAAGGTTCTTTCTCAACCATAAAAATCTTGAAGTCCATGAAATTAACCACCCAATTATCCTTTGGTTGAAAATTTTTGGGCTGATGTTTGTTAAGTCCTTCCAAGGCAGATACCAGAATTTTATTCCTGTTGAATTAGAATCCATGATACATTGGATCCCATCTAGATCAAATTGACAATTTCTACAAATCCCCAAGCCAAATAGTCTCTTTAACTGATTGGGGAATGTGAGCTGTGATCACCTAACCTTGCAGAACCTTGATGACCAGCACTGAGACTGGGCTCCCTGAAAACTAGATCATGCCCGACACTCCTATTTGATCCAAGCTACCTCTGTCTGCAGACTCACTAGTTAATGGTAAATGGGGAAAATTGAGACTACAAGGATTAGGAATGTGTGCATTTCCAGAACCTGGATCCCAACATGGCTCTAAAACAGGGGCAAATCGTTATTTAAAACCCATTCAACTAACCTGGATCTACCTTCCTGATTTAGAGCAGCAATAAAAGTCTCCAAATATTCATTTATTTGCTGGCTCTGCCCCTCTGCAGAACCCTGAAGACCTACCTGAGGCTCACTGCCTGGGAGCTGGCATAGGAGAATCTCTAGCAATCGAGACCATAGAAGCTTTCCTTGTCTTTTGTCTTATTCTTTTTGCTGAAGTCCCTTCATCTGATGTTGTTGAATGAGATAAATGTCAACTGTCTTTCTTCTCATTCACTTATGGAGACTCTTCTGATTGCTCAGTACTTGCTGAAGGCAAATATTCAAAGAAAGCACAAGCCTCCTCATATATATGATGTTACTTTCCATATCTCTTCTATTTATGTCATACTCCTAGAACAAAATACAAGGTTTAAGCGAGGGGATATATATATATATATATATATATATATATATATATATATATATATATATATATATATATATACACATATACAAAACATGACCCTTAAAGCATAATTAAACCACCATCTTACTAAGCAAATACTAATAATCTGTTTAACTTGATTGGAAAACACAAAGGGCTAAACTCATAAAAGATACTGATAAAACTAATGTCTTTCAGCTTTTCCTGGTTAGGGGCGCCACAGCGGAATTCCGGTCCACTAATGATTGGCAGTGGATTTTTACAGTGCTGAGGTGCCAGACCAATGCCCAACCTTCAACGAAGGCACACCCATTCACACATGCACCTACCTGCATGTCTTTAAACATCACTCGACTGCGGGGAGGACATGCAGACTCCACACAGAAGGCGCTCCAGCAGAGAATTGAACCAGAGAACCTCTTGCTGTGAGGTGACAATGCTAACCACTGCACCACCGTGGCCTTCATAAAAGATATTTATACTGAGAGGTATACAGGAGGTGCACACCTTGCTGTAATGTTTTTGAATTTACAGACAGCCCTATTGCAGTGCTTTTACAAGAGGATGTGCAGCCCCATGATGGGCTGTCTCCATGTCCATGCTAAATGCTAATGAAGTAGTCTGGGGTATAGGCATATGCTATTTAGCCATGTGCTCTCCCTGCAGAACTGCCTGTGGTAAGAAATTTAAGCAGCTAAATCACTTAACTGAGTAATGTAACACAGCTTCCCCTGGACACTTGTGGTGTGGTAATTATCATGGCCTGTGTTCATCCATCATGGTAGAGGTAAGAGCTGCAGAGTTTAGTGGTCAGGTAGAGTTGGTAGTGCGTTTGGAAGTGTATGTGAGCGATTGCAGGGTTGCATGCATGAGTGTATGTGTTTGCCTGGGAAGTGGCAGTAGGTGGTGTTAGTGAGGAGGTAGTTTAGGTGGTTAGGAGTGTGTGTGTGTGTGTGTGTGTGTGTGTGGGGGTGAGTTGGTGTGGCTGTCATACCTCCACACACCCCTAGACTAATGAGCAAAGCCTGCAACATTGGGTTGGGGAGGAACAATAACCACCAGGGATTACTTCAACTGCATGGGTTGGAGGATCACTAGCCAACACATTTTAATTCAGCTTTGTGGGTCAGGGGGTTCTGCCACATGTTGTGAAACAAGGTGTCACCACACACAGAGAGCGTTGCCATGTATTCTGAAACATGATGCCACCACACACATAGAATTTTTCTGTCACGTACTCTGAAACATGCTGTGCTCATGCAGATTAAGGCCTCTGAGTAACACCCAGTTGAGGAAGGAACTCAGAAGAAAATCTTAATGCACTCAGGTTGACAGATGACTCTACTAGGCAAGTGCAGTCAGAAAATTTCCATGTCATTATTTTGACATGGTGAGCAGTGTCAGCCATGATTACCTTCACTTGTGCTGTTATTCTAATACTCAAATCATGTGAGAAAATGCCCCTAGTACATGTTGACCCCTTACTCTGCTCAACAATTTTCCTGATTTATGTCACGCATTTATTAACATCCCTGGTGTCATGTACTTACCAACTCCAAAATGTTTCTCTTTACAAGTTTTGTTTACTTGTTTATTTCTTTATTTGTTTTTCTTTCCTGACTAAGACAGCCCAACTGTATGCAGCCCATTTATAGTGGAGGCCCGGGGAGAAAAGTTGCAGGAAAAATATACCAAAACTAGACCCCGGAACAAGTCTTTAAAATATTAAGGTTTTAAATTGTGAAGGACAACTGACAGAATGCATAACAATTAGGCTGATAAATAAAACCACTGAAGATGTAGCTCAAGAAGTCAAGTAGTAACAGATAAAGCAAACAAATATAATGACTGTGGGACAGTGTTACGTAATTATTTTACAATGGAAATCTGTTGATCCCTTACTCCTCCCCACAATTTGCTTTCCTGCACCTTGGTGTGTGACCCCCCCCCCCACACACACACACACACACACCTTTTTGGCCTAGCAACACACAGAGCTTAACAGCAGCTATTCAATTTTTGCTGTCTTGTAAAAGAATCCAAGATATAGAAGAGTGTATCACTAGCAGTAATAGTTGGAACCATCATTACTTTGTTTATCAGGGGAAAAATGTCCCAGGAATGCTTAAACAATGAACAAACACTGACTGCTATTCCAGTTTCATAAGTTGTCTTAGGTGTTTTCTAACTATTTGCTAGTATAGCTTACAAGCAGCTAGCAAATATTTTTCTGATAGTCTCTGGAGAAAACAGTACTTTGCATATTCGTCTAACAGAGGTTTGGTTTCTCATGGCTCTGCCTTCTCCCCTGTAAGAACATCTAACATTAAAATCCAGTACCATTTTCAAAAATGCAACACAGCCAGGTTGCAGCAGTCAAGGTCTACCAATGCCCGGCCAGGACATACCACCCAAAGGTATTGCTGTAGTCCACTTTTACATTGTGAACACAAAAATATGTATTACATCTCTATTTCTAACTTGTTAAGGGCATGACTGTGAACTAGTAACAGCAGAAGCATCCTAAACAGCTAGTGCCGATTGTAAGCAATGCTGTGTACAACGAATTGATAATTGTGATCTAGGCACTGATTTGATAAGAACAGCAATCCAAGTTGCAGTTTCAAACTGTTGATTGTGATAAAATTCTACCTTTCCAATATTTGAAGCATGGTATTTCTGATCTAACAAATACAATTGTGACTTATCTCAATTATGTATTCTGTATCTCTTATCTAGAATCATATGCAGCCACAATTATTATGGCATAAACATTCAGCTTTACAGGGATTGTGATGCTCTCACAGACTGTAGGTTTTGCTGCTACATAAGTGAGGCTTGCTTTCCCAGAGTATGATAATATGGCTGCCACTTTGTTTGTAATGACCCCTGCGGTAGTTAGCTATTGTTAAATTTTAGCACTATTTTAAGTGTTGTCACAATGAAATCCATTTTCTGACCATAGTGATACAATGTAATTTTGTATTAAATGCCCTGTTAGCATTACTGGATATAAGTGGTCACAAAATACCATAAAACAAGCATGCTACCAGTGTTGTGTATGCTGGAGCAGAATATTTTAGTGTCAATAACATGGGTTAGAGGAAACTAAGTTTGCTTGCTATAACTTGTAAAATCTATATTGTCCTTTGAAAATAGTATGGCTTAGAGGAAACTGATTTTACTGGTACAACTCTGACATTTATATTATTCTTCTACTTCTCATGCAATATAATGAGTTCAGCAAATACAAAAACTTTCATGAGTTCAGTAAATGCAAACAGATAATTATTATCAGTGGTGTTAACTATGACCTGGGCGGCCGCGGTGGTGTAGCTGTTAGCATTGTCGCCTAACAGCAAGGGGTTCTCTGGTTCAATTCTTGGCTGGGGTCCCTTCTGTTCGGAGTCTGCATGTCCTCCCTGTGGTCGCGTGGGTTTCCTCCGGGTGCTCCGGTTTCCTCCCACATCCCAAAGAAATGCTGTAGGGGGATTGGATACTCTAAATTGGCCTTAGGTGTGAGTGTGTGTACCTTCTGTGGAAGGTTGGGCACCAGGCTGGCAACTCGACACAGTAAAACTCCACTGCCAATTATGAATGGACAGGTGATCCGCTGTGGCGACCCCTAACCGGTAAAAGCAAAGAAGAAGAAAAAGGTGTTAACTATGACCTGTTTGCCTTTCTCAGACACTTTGACACTGCTGTTGTAGAACAGCATTGCCAAGTGTTAAAACATCTCTGCAGTTCAGTCTTATTTGTAATTTATATTTTTCAAGCTTAACATAATTTTTTTGTTTTAACTTCTTCTCCTTTCAGCTGAGCATCTTCCTCCATTGTTGAATTGGCTACCAGAACAGCACTGAATCAAAGACAACACTCCAGGCAGCTCAGATACACCGTGGAAATAATTCCACTCAAAAAATAAACCAGACTGTAGTTTAATTAGGTCCCTATTAATTTGACAAAGCTTTAGCTTGTTGAACTACAAAAGATTGACAGCTAAAGATCGAAAGAGCCAAACTGCGAATGGCCAGGTAAGTGAATTTTTTTCTCAGGGAAAGAATTTTCTTGGCTGTTAATGGGAATTTGCCCTTTTCCCAATGTGAAGTGATCTTGGCGTTAGTATATTTAGTTAGGGGTGTGGGGGGGGGTCATAGCCCCTCCACATGGGTGTGTGTGTGTGGGGGTAAAGCCCCCCACTTAAGTCAGGCCAATTTTGTTTAAATCTTCCCTACAAGTCTCCATAATAGACATACAACTACCCTTTGATAGTCATGCAGAAATCCTTACCTCTAAGCTCCAGATCAATGCAAACGAGTCCATTAATATAATATGCTCCTACCTCCCTCCAGGCAACAACATCGATATCCTACAAACAATCCTCTGTTGGCTCTAATCCTCCTTCCCACAAGAAACCATCGTGCTTGGTGACTTCAACATTGACTGGAATACCTGTACCTCAGCCCAACCTGCACTCCTTATAAATCTTTATGGCTTCTCACAAATTATCACCTCACCAACCAGAATCCATAAGCCTAGTGCAAAACAAAGCACCTTGGACTGGATTCTTGTAAATAACCACCCACTTTCATATAAAGCTGATACCCTACCAGATGATATAAGTGATCACTTCCTTACTTACACAATCAGGGAAAAAACATTAATTCCCAACCAAACCATCTTTGAAACTATACGTAACAAAAATAATTTTATTCCAGTCAGCTTCCAAGCTGAACTACAAGCTTGTGACTGGTCTCCCTTGAAACAACTTCCACTGGATGAAGCTGTATCCTTTTTTAACTCCAAATTCCTACAAATCCTGGAACACCATGCACCTACTAGAACCATAAGAACTAGCACCAAAACCGCTCCATGGCTCACCAAAGAGACTAAACAAAAAATGTGATTAAGAAATAAGATCTGGTATAAATGGAGAATCACTAAAAATTTAACTGACCACCAGAACTATAAACAGTTAAGAAATGCCACTAAAAGAGCAATACTCCTTGACAAAAAGAACTACTACTTTAAACTTCTGCATAAACATCAACAAAAACCTCAAATTTTCTGGTCAGCTATAAATAAACTCTTACACCCAGGACACACCAAGACTCTAACCCCCGCAGGTCTCTCTTCAAACTCTTCAAATGAGATTGCTAATGCCTTCAATACCTGCTTTACTGAAACTGTACAATCTCTTGATAACTCTTTACCTCCTGCTAACTCTAACCTCCCATCCACCCTGACTAGCATACCACCCCTCTTTCATCTAAAACCAGTTCCTACATCTCTCATCTTTACCTTACTTAGTAAACTTAAACCATGTACCCCCTCAGCTGATCTCTTACCAGCTGAATATCTGCAGATTGCTGCAAAAGTACTATCCTACCCTATTTCCATTCTTATCAACAGAACCATTACCAAAGGCCTTATCCCATCTCTCTGGAAAATCTCTCACATTATCCCACTTCATAAAGGTGGTAACTCCATCGAACTTTCAAACTATCACCCCATTGCCCTACTCTCTCCTCTAGCCAAACTAATGGAAAAATGTATCCACCAACAGCCACTTGATCACCTTCTCTTAAACAACCTTCTGTCAGATTGTCAGCATGGCTTTAGGCCTTTTCATAACACCACTACTGCACTCTTATCCTTCTCTGACTGCATTAACAAACATCGTAACAATAATAAGCTCTCTGCTGCACTTTTTATTGACCTTTTAAAGCCTTTGATATGGTTAACCATCAAATACTTCTAAACATACTAAATACTCTCTCATTCACCTCACAAACACTACAATGGTTCAAGCCCTATTTAGAAAATAGACAGCAAGCTGTCATCTGGGACAATCACCTTTCCTCTCATCTTACTATTACTTTGGGGGTCCCAAAAGGCTCTATCCTAGGACCTCTCCTCTTCTCTATATTCATTAATGATCTACATCTAAATATTCCTCAAGCCACCTGCATTCAATATGCAAATGATTCTACTCTAGTATGTACTGCCTCCTCTGCTCCTGAACTCCAAACCATTACTCAAACTGTATTTAGCTCAGCTGAGAATTGGTTCCTACAACGTTGCCTCCTACTAAATGCCAAAAAAACTAAGCTACTGCTGTTTACCCAACACTTATGTTTTCTCTTACTCACCTCACTGTCAAGACTAGTAACAGCACTATCATTGCACCAGACCCAACTACCAAACTATTAGGCATAACAACTGATCAACATCTTAACTTTGATTCACATATTAACATGACTATTAAAACTGTAAACAGAAAACTTGGCTCTCTCTATCATATAAAATCTTTTCTTACCCCTGAAGCCAGAACCACCATTGCCCATACCCACCTTATCTCTATCCTCCTCTATGCCTCTCCCATTTATACCAATCTCTCCAAAAGTAACCTTAATAAACTGGCAACCTCCAGATTTGCCACTGGCTCCCCATTTAAAACCCACCACTGTCTAAATCTTAAACAACTTGGTTGGCTAGAACTTCAAAATCAGATATTTTTTCAACAACTTATCATTACCCATAAAATACTACATCAGCCCACCAACACCCCTATTCTCAGTAGCCTCATCTCTCCCTATAGTAATCTCACTACCCTTCGCTCAGCGAATAAATTACAAGTAACCATCCAGAAATCCTTTAACAAAGTAGGCGACTCCGTCTTCTCTAATTCAGTAGGGAGAATCTGGAACAGACTTCCCAGCAATCTACGATTACTTTCATCATTACCACTCTTCAAGAATCGAATAAAACTACTCCTTAAAACCCAGTGGCTTTGCTCATGCACTAACCAAGAATAAAACTAAATGTAGTATTACTGGTTTCACCATCATTCAATAACCAAACCTAATTACTAATGTTGCTTTTTTGGCTTTAATCTTCTCATGTCTTCTAGTGCCTGTAAACTACCCTGTATTCATAAAATAAGAATATTCCCCCTATTCTAAGCACCAGCATTTCAACCTTATATGCATTTCTTTCTGTTTTTCTAGTGGGAATAATCCTTAACATACCCAATAACCACCTAAATCCATCTTACCTTTCCTACTTTTCTCTAAGACAAATGTCTGTCCTTTTACCTAATCATTCTGCTTACATGGGGAGGGGGACTTTCGGAAATTCAATAAATGAAGAAAAGGTATATAAATGTTTATTGATGTGTATTTTTGTCTTCTGTCTTTATTGTCTATTTCATTTTTTTCATTTATTCTTTGTAATATTGTTACTTAGCATAGTTTGGAGCTTATCTCCCCAGGCCTCCACTGAAAATGGACATGTATCCAGTTGGATTAGCCCGGTCAACAAATGTAAAATAAAAAAATAAAATAAAAACTTTGAAAGGTTTTTGTTTTGTGTAATGGCCAAGCGAATTCTTTCCATGTGAAAAAAATTTGCTTAGCTGATTGTTCGTGGTTTGGATGTTTCAGTTTTTAGCTGTCGATCTTCTGTAGTTCGACAAGCTAAAGTTTCATCAAATTAATAGGGACCCGTTTAATTTGTGAGTTAGCTGAACCCAGCATTATGCCTGCAAAAATATAATATTAAATGTAATTTTAATCTTAAGACTGAAGCTGGTGTCCATGCTTTGCTCAATCTGGTGTGTGACGCCCAACCACGTTTTTTGGCCTAGAAACACAGAAAGCATAACAACAAATGGTGGAAAGCATAACAACAAAGAGATAGAGTAACTTGTCACTAGCAGTAGTAGTTGCAACAATCATTTCTGTGTTTATCTGGGTGACCAATTCCCCAGAATGCTTATACCACAAAGTGCTACTCTTGGCAAGGATTGACTGCCATTCATTATTCCAGTGTCATGAGGTGTCTTAGGTGCCTTTTAACTATTTGCCAGTGTGGCTGAAAAGCAGCTAGCAAATACTTTTCTGATAGTCTTTGGAGCAAACAGTACCTTGTGAATCCAGCTAAACCTGTTTCATTTGCCTTCCCTTTGCTTGGACTCATTCTGCTCCCCTATCCTAACCCCAGTTTCCACCCACCTGCACACCATCTACCTTTAAAGAGCATTAGCTTCTCCACAAGCACAAGTCATATCATCTTGTAATCAATGAAATCCAAGCAAGATGATGCCCACTACCACAACTCCCGCCCCCTTTCCACTGACATCCATCTCCATATAACATAACTCCTTCCACCCTCTTCCTAGCTCTACCACTTATCACCACAAAGCAGAAACAGGTTCTGTACTACCCCTCAAAACTTCTACCAAATCCCACCCACAAACCTTACCCAAATACTCATCACTTCTGCTCATTATGTTAATCTCACCAATACTCTTACTTCTTCCATTGGTTCTCGCAACCTACCTAACCTCTTATCACTAACAGTGCCACTCAATCCTCATAAAACCTTCCATCCCCTCATTCTGACTATCTGCTCAAAATACTTCAGCATAACTCCTTCTCTAATAAACTTTTTCTTCCATACTATTGCACAAATACAATTTATTCAACTTAGATCCCACCCTAACTAAAGTAGTCCATAGAAACAAAATAAAAAAACAAATGGATTCTCAATCATCTTCACAGCGATCTTAGTATACACCTAAGTGGTGAGGTTCATACAAATTCTAGTCCTTCAAAGAAAGCAAATAACATGCCTACCACAGCATAGTCCCCTACCCATTCCACCCAAACTTCAACACTGCTCATCTTCCATCTAAATCTTAGAAGTATCTGTAATAAGATTTCAGAATTTCATGCTTGGCTAGCTCATACCTCACCTGACATAGCAGATATCACAGAGACATGGCTGAAAATAACATTTCAAGGATGATGAAATCTCACCACTGGCTACAATATTATTTCACAAGATTAAAACACAAAAGAGCTGATAGAGTTGCCATCATCTTCAAAAATTATTTCAAATTCTCCCTGTGATCTCTAAACCCATGCTGCTTCAACAACAAATGCTAATCTCTCAACTCAAAATGAATTAGCATAAGTCAATCTGTAAAACAGGCAAATATATCTACCCCAAGAAACAACATAACAGCAGCAGAAAACTTCATCTGCTAGGCATCTTCCAATATCTGTCAAGTGAAATTAATCCTACATGATTTAAACATTGGCTGGCTGACAATGACCTCTGGTAACCCCACAAATGCCATCAACCTTTATGGCCTCATACAACTCATAAACTCTTCCACCTGGCACAAAAAAAAAGAATGCTCATTGACTGGATACTCACATCCACCCATAACAATATAACCTCCACAGGCACCCTCCTGGATGCACTAAGCAACCACCTTGTTACCTTCATGGTCATAAGCCACTCAGGTATCCAAACATTATCTCAATTCAACACCCGTAACCTTAAAAATTTCTGGTGCAATAAACTTTTCCAAAACTTAAAACAATGAAATTGGAGCATCTTAAAACTCCTTCCTCTAGACAGAATCGTGTACACATTCAGTAAAGAATGATACCACAGTATAAGGACAAAATGATGGACTTCAACAATTGGCTAAGCTTCTGGTGTCATTCAGAGGGGATCCAGTATCTGTCTGTCTGGGACAACACGATCGACCAACCACGATGCATTGCCAGAGATGGTCTGCACCTGTCGCCCCTGAGATTCAGGTTACTGGCTAAAGCTCTTGCCACCCCTGTAGTGCCTTTTTTAGGCAAGGTTCAAAGAACAAAACCACCACCGTAACAGATACAAGAATGCAAAATCTGAAGGTAATGTTACTCAATGCTAGAAGTCTAAATCTCAAAATGCACTCTCTCGAGGCACTCCTAAAAATGAAGAACATCGGTATCTGTGCAGTAACTGAGACCTGGTTCAAGGCTCCAGAGAGCACCCCTGCAATACCAGGCTACAACTCTTACAACATGTTTTGGCCACCAAACCAAGACCAAAACACTAAATGTGGAGGAGTGCCCATATTCACCAAGGATATTCACACCTCCAGACTAGTTGCCCAACACAATGCATCTGAAATTCTCCAGGTGCAACTAACACTAGGTAAGACTGCAATCCAAATTGTAGCTTGCTACAGATCCCTCACCATGCCCCAAGATTCTCACTACACCTTTCTAAACATACTGGAAAATATTAAGATACAACCAAACACCCTAATACTGGGTGATTTCAATGGGTGATTTCAACTACCCTGCCATTAACTGGGAAAAATACTCAGGTACCAACACCTTTTCCCAACGGTTCTTGGAATTCATAAATTCCAGTGTCCTGGATCAACTAATCCATTGTCCCACCAGGGGTTCCAATATCCTAGACCTGGTCATTACTAACATGGGAGACAGATGCTCCACACCAGTGGACACCCCCTCATTGGTCAGGTCTGACCATAAGCTAATCACCCTTGACAGCCACATCCCACCCCCACCCCCCAGTAAGGAAACCTCCATAAAAAAAGCTTCTCCAAAGCCAACTTCATGCTACTCAAGTCAGAAGTGACAAACTTCATGACACCCATGCAGACGGGAGCTGAAAGTTCGGCTGCTGAATCCTTCACTAAGGCACTGTACGAGCACATCCACTCGTGCATAAATCATGCCATCCCAAATAGAACCAAGATGCTCTCCTCCAAAGAAAAGGAAGCCAATCTGGTGGTCCCCTGCCATAAACAAACTATACAACAGAAGGAAGAAACTGTTGCAGAAAAGAGGAAAATCCCATGATGCAAAATATCCCTTACCAGCCTCAGTAAGAAGCTGAGATCCCTCATCAAATTCTCCAAAGCTAGTTATGAAAATAAAATTGCCAAAGATTCCAAAGACAACAACAAGGCATTCTATAGTTATGTCAAGAATCTAAATGGCAATGCTCAGATCTGCTCTGACCTACAACAGAATGCCATTAAATATACTGATCCCAAGAATATTGCCAATATCCTGGCAGATCGATTTAGTGCCAACTTCACCCCCCTCTCACCCCCTAAAGGGCCCATCTCCATACCAAAAGATTGCTAAATTCTGGTAATGACGGCCACACAGGTAGAAACTGCACTCTCCAAAGCTAAGAATACAGCATCCATGGGACCAGATGACATCCTAGGCTGTGTACTACATGAACTACAAAATGAACTGGCACCTCACCTAAGTGTCATGTTTAATCATAGCCTCACCTCAGGCTTTATGCCCACTGAGTGGCGCACAGCTACAGTTATCCCACTCCACAAGGGGGGATCCACCTTGGATCCTGGGAACTACCATCACATCAGTATGATAAGCCTGATCTGCAAGAGCATGAAACGCATTATCATGGAACTTATAAACAAAGACATTGGCAAACTTCAGACACTGGACCCCACCCAGTTTGGGTTCATGAAGGGCCGATCTTGTCTCCTGAACCTGATTGACTTCTTCAGATCAGTCTCCAGAGCTGTGGATGAGGGTAAGGTGGTCCACACAGCCTATCTGGACCTCACCAAGGCCTTTGACACCATCCCCGACTCTGGAATCATAGATAAACTTACTAAGCTGGGCATAAATCCCTATGTCATTCGATGGGTTGCCAGCTGGCTTACTGACAGAACCAAGACTGTAAAAGTAGCCAACTCCAAATCCAGCTCCAGACAAGTGACAAGTGGAGTACCTCAGAGTTCAGTCCTGGGACCGCTCTTGTTTGGCATCTACTTCTCTGAAGTACAGGCCAACACTGAGGGACTCCGGCTAACAAAGTTTCACAGATGACTGCAAACTGGGAGCCATTACTGAATCCCCAAAGGATGTGGATATTCTACAAAAGGGCCTTACAGAAACAGATGCTTGGTGCCAGAGCCATGGGTTCAAGCTTAATGCCAAGAAATGTATAGTTATCCCCTTTGGGAAAAAACATGTACCCATGAATTACCACATAGGTGGCAGTACACTAAACACTGAAAGTGTGATGAGAAACTTGGGGACACAGGTGGACCGAGGTCTCACCTTCGATAACCACATCGCCACAACAGTCAGGAAATCCTTCTATGTGGCACACCTCATCCCTAAGAGCTTTTCATCCAGAAAAAAGGAGGTCATTCTCCCACTGTACTCATCCCTCATTAGACCCATTATAGAGTACAACGCCCCATTTGGTATGTACCTCACAAGACATCTGCAACAGCTGGAAAGGCTGCAGAAATACCTCACTAAAAGAATCACAGGCCTAAAGCAGATGCCCTATGCTGACCATCTAAAAAAACTCCAACTATACTCTGTGGCATATTGTCTACTCAGAGGCGATCTCTGCTTAACATACAAGGCCATGTCAAACCCTGAGCTGTTGGACATGCTCCACTTAAAGAAATCACAATCACTCAGAGCCACACACTCCAGGGATCTAAACCTTGTCATCACAATGAACAAAACATGCTGGAGGGATAGGTTCCTGATCCAGAGTCTTCCCATACTCTGGAATAGACTACCCATACATGTCAAGCAGAGCACCTCCTTGGCCCTCTTTAAAAGGAACCTTGACGATTGGATGGGAGATAGGAAATTCATCCCGGGTATCATGTCAGTCACCCTGCTAGACAGGGGTCCAAGGAAGTAAATATTGTGGGAAGAAATATCCAGGGAATTGTTATGGCTAGGCTTGTATAGGCCCTATGGTTGATAGCCTAGTACCAACCTATGGACCTATGAAGCTTTCCTAAACATACTAAATGGGCTTGCTCTTGTTAGAACAAAAAGGGTTAAATCTAACCCTGTCTCCTGGCTAATTAAATGCACATTGATCTGAATGCAGCAAAGATACAAGGCTTGGAATGCCTGGACTCAGTGCAAAACTCTCCCAAACCTTAAAATGTATAAATATCTTAGGAACCATATCAAATAAAATATCATAAATAATAAAAGAAGATTCTATGCTAACCTTCAAAACAACAATAAAAAAAATACAAAAAAACTTCAGGTCCTCCATAAATCTTCTACTAAAACCAGGCCAGACTAAAAAGAGCATTGCCCACCTTTTCAGTATTCACGTTATAGAAACTATTACCCTTCTTCTTAAAGAGTCCTGCCCACCCCTCACATCCGCGTTGCAACTTCCACCATAGTACATTAACCATAACACTCTCTTTCCACAACTAGTCTCCATTCTACAATCAAGAAACACCTTAACCTTAAAACCCCAGTCCTTGCACCAGACAGCCTACCATTTGAAGAATAACTAAAGATGGCAGCCAAACCTAAAGCTTACCTACATCAGTCTTAATAAACTGCTGTATCCAAAAATCATATGTTCCATTTCTTTGCAATAAAAATCCTGTATCCTTCCATTACACAAAGGTGAAAATGCTACTAAACTAACTAAATGTTAAGTTGTCAATCTCGCCTTCATTCTTGCTGGATGGGTTCGGAGCCGATCCTCGGCTCCGACTCGGCCACTCTAAAAGCTCGAGAGCTAGTTCCACCGGCTCGAGGCTCCCCTATATCCCACAATGCTAGGCGGTAACTCCCCAGATCTCGTTTGCCGCTACGCGATCGAGGTGCTTTTTTCAACTGGCTTAGGTTAGTTGAATCTTTTGACAGTTTTAGTCAGTAAGACCCCCCTTTAAGTTAGCTCTTTTTTATAACTTTTAAGTTAAATAGTTAATCCCCTTTTTAGTCAATTTTTCACCAGTTTCCTATCCCAAAATATCGAACCCTTCCCTCAGGCTTTAGGCCCACTCCCTCCCTCCCTTGGTAGTTGGAGTGTCTGTGTTTTTTGTAGGGAGTTTTTTGGTTTAAAACTTACTTATAAGTTAAATTTTATAAGTAAAATTTTAAAGTTTTATTTTTAGAAGTGTAATCGGTGTGTGTGTGTGTGTGTGTGTGTGTGTGTGTGTGTTTGGGATTACACTTTTACTTCTCTTTGGACATGTCCAAAGAATCAAAGGTCTCAGGCTTCAAGAAGTGTGACTCGTGCTGTCAGAAGATGTCTCTGACAGACGGTCGCATTTCTTGTGTTTACTGCCTGGGACCTTTGCACCTGCAGGACTCATGTGCTGTTTGCCATGGCTTCAGCCCTAGAGTTCTGCAGGAGCGAAAAAATAAATTAATTCTAAGAGGCTTATTAAAGCCTGAGGGTCCCTCGACTCAGTCATCGGGGAAACCCTCCAAGTCCTCCAGACCTTCGGCTCCAGCCTCTGAGCCGACTTCTGGGGGTCCTAAGTCCATTCGAACATCGGCTCTGGCCGGAGCCGATGAATCTCGAATTCATGTACCTACGGTGTCCTCGGCTCTGGCCGGAGCCGAGGAAGACATAACTGAGTCGGCTCCGATCAAGTTGTCGGAGCTGACAACTAAGAAGAGCTCCCGTTCTCCATCTATCGGCTCCGTTCATTCGGCTCCAGCATCACCTTTGCTGTCTGAACGGAGCCATAGATCCCACTCTTCTAGGTCTTCCAGGTTATCGGACCATGACCTTCAGAGAGTAGTGAGTCGACTTCTTAAGTCCGAGGCACTAGCCCAGATGCTTCAAAGTCCGACTCAACAGTCGAAGACTATCCCCACCACTCTAAATATTCCTCCTCTGACTCTCTTGAGTTCGGAGCCGGGGCGGTCCGGACCCGAGACTGTGGTGGCGTCGGAACCGATACCTTTGTCTTCGGTTCCGTCGTCGGCTCCGATGTCTTCCTTGGAAGAATCTCGGCACTGGACTTCCCTCGTCGGCTCCGAGGGGGTGAGTGGCATCGGACCCTTGTCCGACCCCGCTTTCCCTCTCGGTGCTTCGGCACTGGTGAGTTCGGCTCCGACATCGGCCTCGGAGCCATCACTGTCGGTGCCGGGGGAGGTTTTCAGTTTTTCGGAACGGAGACCTCTGGCTCTGCCTGACAGGGGTGCCTTTGAGGTCATGAGGAGCGTGTTAGAACCAGGTTCTAATCCACAGTCGGCTCCTTCTGCCCTTCCCTCCATGGTGCCTCCGGTGATTTCTACTCACTCTCTTGTCCCCGACCGTAGAGAGCCAGCTCCTCAAGTTTCCCCTGTGGGAATCTCCTCCTCTTCCGAGGCCTCTCCTGACCCTGTAGGAGAGCCCCTAGGAAGAGGCAGTGTAAGAGGAAGCACATTGACTCCCCTGAGTCTGTCACCTCTGACACTGATTTAGAGGATTCTGAAGGTTCCCCTCGTTCCCCCTCTGAAGATGTCTCCTTTGCAGACATCCTTGAAATCTTAAAACAGAGGGGGAATTGGCCAGCCCTCAACCCTTCAGAGGATGAATCAGTGTACCTTGAGGCGTTTGGCTCTCGCCCTTCCACCTCCTGGGTGTCCCCTCCCTTTGACCCCCTTATGCAAGTGGTGGCAAAGAAGGCTTGGGCAGCTCCTGACTCAGTGGAACCCACCCCCAGGAGACCATCTAAGTTCATCACGGCCCCTAAGGATAAAGAATTTCTGACCAAAGGCATCTCTGTTGATGCTATGGTGGTGGCTGCGGCTACCAAGAAGGAGTTAGCTGATCCTTCGGTGCCTGTTCATCCTCCTAACAAGGAGTCTAGGTCGATGGACAGGTACGGGAAGCGGATGTTCTCGTCAGCGACCTTTACTATGAGATCACTGAATTACCTGTGTCATTTTACTCGACTTCAGAGGGATTTACTCAAGGAAGCGAGTGAAATGTTGAAGGACCCAACAGCTGCGGGTTTTCAGGATAGGATGAACTCTCAGCTGGCTACCCTTAATTCTATAACCAACTCCTCCATGCGCCTCCTTTCATATGCGGCGGATGGAGCAAGTAGAGCAGCAGGTACAGGCGTAGCCTTGCGTAGGCACGCCTGGATGCGGCTTTGTAACTTTGCGGACCCTTTTAAGGCGTCCTTCACTAATTCCCCCTTTGATGGATCATCCCTCTTTGGTCCTCAAGTGAAGGAAACCCTGACTAGGTGCGAGACTGATGGCAAAACTCTTTCTGCCATCGGAGTCCGTTTTTCTACCCCTTCTAGACCTTACCCCAAAGGTCAGAAGGGGGGGGGGGAGATGTGGTTCCGTAAACAATCCCAAGGAGACTTGCCTGACACACAGAGTCAATTCCCCTCTAGAGGCAGAGGGGGGAACCACAATGGTAGACGCCGTCCCAGAGGCAGAGGGGGCCCGCAGAATCAGGGCAGTCGAGAATCCTTTTCCGACAAGCCTTTTCAGCATCCCTGAGGTGTTGCCCGACTGTCCACCTTCTGAGGCAGTCGCGGGAAGGTTGTCACTGCACCCAAAAGCCTGGCTATCCCTAACTCAAGACAAGTGGGTACAGTCTATCATTTCCGAAGGCTACAGAATCCCTTTCCTTGTCATTCCCAAGCTGTCCAAAAAATCCCTTCCAGACATTCCACCCAGTCAAAGGGAGCAAGCAGCATTAGAAATTTCAAAGCTGCTCGCAAAAAGAGCCATTCAACCAGTGCCAGCAGACCTAGTAGGATCCGGAACCTACTCCAAATTCTTTTTGGTTCCAAAGAAAACAGGGGACTGGAGACCCATTTTGGATCTCAGCAACTTGAACAAGTTTATCAAGAAAACAAAGTTCCGGATGGTCACGCTGCAGTCCATTCTTCCCTTTTTGGGCCGAGACAGCTGGATGTGCTCTATAGATCTCCAGGATGCGTACTATCACATCAAGATGAATCGTCGCTCCAGGAGGTTTCTCCGCTTCAGGCCGGGAACCAGTCATTTTCAATTCAGAGCCCTGCCCTTTGGTCTCACTACAGCCCCCCGAGTGTTTACCAAATGCATGGCAGTGGTAGCCTCTCATCTGAGATGTCAAGGATTCCAGGTGTTTCCTTATTTAGACGACTGGCTCCTCACAGCCCCCACCAAGCATCTGTTACTCCTCGCCAGAGACTACACCTTTCGCACATGTCAGGCACTAGGCATTTCGATAAACTACGAAAAGTCTGTCTTGTCGCCTTGTCGTGTTATTACTTTTATAGGCGCAAATCTAGACACAGTCAAGATGTCAGCCAGATTCACAAAGCAGAGGATAGCAGACATACACAAACAGGTCTTTCTTCTTTTGCAGAACAACAAAGTCAAAGCCAGATGGATCCTGAAAGTCTTGGGGATTATGGCGGCGGCCATCCCTCTCCTACCATTAGCTCGCTTCCATATGAGGATTTTGCAATGGATGCTCTTCACACAATGGTCTTACCAAAGCCTCCCAATGTACCATCCTATTCGGATAACTCAATCGTGCAAGAGTCATCTCTCTTGGTGGATCACATCTCCTCAGCTCCTCCTAGGGAGACCTTTTGTCCCTCCTCCTCCGGTTGCTACAGTGACAACGGGCACCTCCCTGATCAGGTGGGGGGGGCATTTCCAGGGCAGGACAGTCCAGGGCATGTGGCAACCGTTCGAGTGCCACTTGCACATAAACGTCCTAGAGATGGGAGCAGTGCTTCTAGCGTTGCAAGCCCTACAAGACTCTCTTCCCAAAGGAACTATAGCAATTCAGACAGACAATATGTCTGTAGTGTGGTACATCAACAAACAAGGCGGAACCAGATCTTACCCCCTATGTCGAGAGGCACTCAGACTATGGCAATGGGCGATTTCTTCTCAGCGATTTCTGTTAGCAATGCACATCCCCGGGAAGTCCAATGTGATTGCAGACAAATTGAGCAGAGCTATTCTCATGCCTCACGAGTGGTCTTTGAACAATTCAGTGTTGGAGAAAGTTTTTCGAAAGTGGGGCAGGCCTTGCTGCGACCTTTTCGCTACTCCCCAAAACAGCAAGTGCGACGATTTTTTCACCCTCTTTCCCCAACCAGGCCACCCCAGCAGAGACACTCTAGTGCATGTTTGGTCCCGGGGACTTCTGTATGCCTTTCCTCCCTTCCCACTGATATCCCAGCTGATACAGAAAGCCATCGCTCAGGAAGCTTCTATGATCTTCATTGCCCCTTACTGGCCTCAACAAATTTGGTTCCCCTTTCTCCACCATTATCTGTTGGAACAACCTTGGCATCTGGACCCAGTTCCAGACCTCTTGACCCATCAGTCGGGTCAGTTGCACCACTCCCTTCCCTCTCTGAACCTCATGGCTTGGTTCCTCCAATTCCGACCTTAGCCAGGCTTCCTTTGATATCTCACTCAGTTAAAGATATCTTGATTGCCTCTCATAAATCTTCCACTCGGAAGATTTATCATAGCAAGTGGAAACGTTTTTCCTATTGGGCGCAGTCAATAGCTTCTATTCAAACAGTTCTAGACTTTCTAGCCGAACTTTTCCATGCAGGTTCGTCTCCATCTACCATTAGAGTTCAATTGGCTGCAATTTCGAACTTTCATGTTGGAGTCTCAGAGTCCTCTATTATGTCTCACAAACTCTGCAAGGCCTTCTTAAAAGGAGTTTTTCTTCTCAAACCACCCATCAGAGATCCTCCTCCTCAGTGGGATCTCAATTTGGTTCTGGCATCCTTAATTCTTCCCCCCTTTGAACCTGCGGCTTCATGTTCTATAAAATTACCTTTGTGGAAGACACTCCTTTTAGTAGCTATCACCTCAGCTAGAAGAGTCTCTGAACTTCATGCTCTGTGTAGTCGACCCCCTTATCTAGTTTTTCATAAAGACAGGGTGTCCTTGCGTACTAACCTGTCCTTTTTGCCCAAAGTAGCTTCATTGACAAATTTGAATCAAACCATTGAGCTTCCTGTTTTTTTCCCAAATTACTCTGATAGGTCAGAACAAAAGTTACACTGTTTAGATATTCACCGCCAACTTAGGTACTATTTAGACAGGACCAAACAATTTAGGAAATCTGACCAACTGTTTGTTTCTTATGCAGAAGGTAGAATGGGCCTTCCAGTTTCTAAAGTCTCTCTCTCTAGATGGCTTACTTCATTGATTACCCTAGTGTATCAGATAAGACATCAACGATTGCCATCCAAACCCAGGGCTCATTCAACTAGAGCTTTAGCCACTTCGGTAGCTTTCCAAGATAGGCTGCCTATTGATTCAATTTGTTCTGCAGCTACTTGGGCTTCTCCCCATACCTTCATTTCTCATTATAAGTTGGACTTGGCCTCTAGAGACCGAGCCAACTTTGGTTCCACTGTACTCAAGAGTCTGTTCCGATAGGCCACCGGGACAAGGTGCTAGGACGCGTCCCATCCAGCAAGAATGAAGGCGAGATTGACAACTTAACATTTAGAAGTTATGTACCTACCATAACGTTCCATGTTAGTTGTCTTCTTCGCGCCTTCTTTCTTGCGTCCCACCCTCCTTCCCCCTAGCCAGGACAGACCTAGAAGAGTTTTCTTGTTCCTTATGGAATTTTTTTTTGCTGGCCTTAGCTTTCAAATGAGATCTGAGGAGTTACCGCCTAGCATTGTGGGATATAGGGGAGCCTCGAGCCGGTGGAACTAGCTCTCGAGCTTTTAGAGTGGCCGAGTCGGAGCCGAGGATTGGCTCCAAACCCATCCAGCAAGAAAGAAGGCGAGAAGAAGACAACTAACATGGAACGTTATGGTAGGTACATAACTTCTAATTTTGCCCAATCACTATTCTCTCTACTCTGTCCAAAATCCTTGACAGGTGCATACAGTATCAACTCCTCAACTTTATTACCCACAATTCACTCTTTTCCCCGACACAACATCAATACAACAGTGAATTAGTATCATCCATCTTTCTTGATACTCCTCCTACCCATTTGGCATGTACCTTACTAGATACCTGCAACAGTTGGAGAGGCCACAAAAGAACCTCACAAAGAGGATCCTAGACCTTAAACACATGTCCTACATGGACAGACTCAAAAACGTCCAGCTATTCTCTGTCTCTTATCGTCTACTAAGAGGTGATCTCTGCTTGACTTATAAAGCCATGTCTGACCCAGCTCTGTTAGAAATGCTACATCTAAAAAAATCCCAATCCCTCCGCATCACACAATCTAGAAACCTCAACTTCATTACCACAATCGACAGAACATGCCGGAGGGACAGCTTCATAATCAAGAGACTGCCCATACTCTGGAATAGACTTCCCATACATGTCAAGCAGAGCACCTCACTAGCCCTCTTCAAGAGAAATCTTGATGAGTGGGTGGGAAATAGAAAGCTCAGCCCGGGGATCACTCCAGTGGCTCTACTTGACAGAGGCACTGGGAACTAATGACGGACAGCACAATGCTAGGGAACGTCTATGGGCTAGGCTTGTAAAGGCCCTAGGACCATTAGCCTAGTACACATCTATGACCCTATGAACCTTTGGCATCATCTCACACTAGAAATTCCTGTTCAGACTAGCATTTCTGGCCCTAAATAACTCATCCCTAAAACTGGTTTCATATCTACATCACCTCTAGGTCCCGAGCAGTAAAATGGAAAATGAGTTCTCCTCCTACCTTCCAATATCCATAAGTGTCTCTCAAGGCCTTATCCTTAACATACCTCTCAACCTCTTAAAGCAAGAAATCTGGACAAAGCCATAAGTAAAAGTGGGACACAGGCCCAAAAATAGTGAAATTTTTTAAATATTGCTCCTACAAACTTAGAAAGTTGATAGAATAACAGATTTTGCATTAGCATGCATTTTCTGAAGGGTATGAAGTCTGAAGCTCAAATATCTGACATTATTTTCTAACTTCAGTCTTCAATGATTTGCCACTATTTTGCCAGAAAACCACAATTTTATGAAAAACGGACCAAAAATATGAGGCAAAATATGGACATTTTGCAAACATCTGTACACTTGAGATGTATGATTTAATATTTTCATTAATGACCTACATACAGCCAGTAAACATGCTACCATCATACAATATGCTGATGATGCCATGCTGATCTGGCACAAAGTTTCACAAAACTACAGGAACGTATCCAAGCAGCCTTCTCGTCAGTCAAGGCATGGTTAAGAAAATGTTATCTATTTCTCAATGCCACTAAAATTAAACAAATACTTTTCACCTAAAACCCCTTATACTTCATAAATCAAACTTCAACATAATGTCTGCTAATTCTACCAATATTGAGCTAGTTGCACATACTAAACTACTGGGTGTATACATAGACAACAAATTAAAATTTGACTTCCACATCCAGCACACATTAAAGAAAACTCACAAAAGGCTAGGACTGCTTTACAAAGTAAAAAAAAATGTCCTATTAGGCCATTTCAAAAAAGCATTGCCTCAACACCACTCCTTCCAGCTCTCATCTATGCTGCCCTAATGTTTGACAACATGCAAGCTTCCCTAATGGGCAAGCTAGAACAATGTTACCATAAAATTGCTAAGTTCATTACTATTTACAGAGGACTCACCACTGCCTCGCTCTTAGAAAACTGGAATGGTTCGAACTTCCACAACACTTCAATTACTGCCAACTTCTCAATACCCACATTCTCATCCATAAGCCTAACAACTTGCTCTATCAAACATCATCCAACTTTACACTCTACCTCTAAACTCCAATTGCTCACAATCAAATCAAACATCTCTGTATGAAAATCACTATACTCCAGCTGTGAATCAAATATTTGGAATGCCATCCCACTCCAACTAAAGCAAGTTAAACCTAGACCTCTTTTTAAATCCCTGTTGAAATAAACACCATTATAACTCCCATCTCTGCCCCTGCTCCCAGCTAAACTGACATATATCCAGTTCTGCATCAGCACTGCTCGTCATTCTGGAGAATCTTCATCACTTTCTTCATCGATGTACAAAACCACATCTGAGTTGTAATTCTTATAAAAATGTTCCTTGATAATTCAAAAAACAAAGAAGCTATATATGATGGTTCCTCTACTACTAAACATTTTGATTTTGCTAAATTATGTGAAACTTAATGCTGTGAATACCTTTCCTCTTATTATGTAACTATTTACCACTGTGTAAATATACTCCCACATGTGGGAATTCTTCTCTTCTGTATCACAATTGTTCTGTTTATCTGATGTGACTTGATATGACATCATATGTTAATTTTCTGTGGAGTTTTTCTACCCTAGACTCCATTGAAAATGGGCTTCATGCTTAGTTGACTATTCCAGTAATCAAAAGCAATACATACATACATAAATAAATAAATCAATATTTAATAAGGTGAGGAAAAGAAGCATGAAGAGAAGGAATCAGTACAGAGAGAAGATAGCAGATAGGAAAGTGGGCAATTTGGAAGGAATGACATGTCTTGAATAGAAACTGAAGTTAATGTTACTGGAGCAGAAGAGAGCAGCCAGATGGGGCAATGCAGTAATTATACCTTGTGAGGGTAATATATTGCAGATTAGGGAACTTTATTACAGACATAAACATTCTTGATGCTTAGCGTCCCAGTGATCAAAATTTAAATCCCACCTCCTACAAAAGAACTGACCATTTTAACAAAGATTAAGGCACTAGCATGTTTCTCACACTGTTCGCACTGGCAGAGGATTTATAGTGAACGACTGTATGTATTACAACATTAATGCTTAAACCCCCTAAAAAGCAATGATGGAGAGAGAAAGAATAAAATGAGGATAAAACTACTAGAAAATGGAAGGCAGTCAATAGTAATAGTGACAGTATTTGAAATTGCTCAAGGCCTTGATATTTTGACAGTCAGAGCAGTATGGCACACAGAGATGCACCATCCAGGTATTAGCATATTGTAGGTTACATTTTGCATAAGATGCAGGTGGGGAGATTTTGAATTTGCATTAGAAAAGGAATAACATCAACAAAATGAACAGGGAGCATGGGGGACGCACTATCTGTTACCCTTGAAGTAAAATTTGGCACTAAAGTTTACAAGATTATTGTTGACAGACCCACTTCTCCATTGATAAGATACATAGAGGGATACACTGAGTGGCAGGAGAAGGCAACATATTGTTGATGAGAAATCTAAATATGCCAGATAGTATCTGAACTCATGAGCAGAGTGATATTTTCCAAGTACAATACAAGCCTCATAGTTTGTGTTATAATCCACCAAAGAAGGAAACATTTTCATATAACAATCTTAAATATGAGTGGACAGAGGATGCTTGATATAAAAGATGATAGTAATCTGAAGAAGTGACAACTAAACAGTGTAGCTCATAATAAACACAGCTGTAAAGACAACCGGTTTAAAAGTAAATGTTAGAGTTTAAGCCAGCTAACTTTGGCAAAGAGGCACATTGCCTCTGAAAAGCATAGAGAAAAAAATCGAGAACAGGTGGAAGCACTGTGAAGTAAAAGAAAGCAAAATTGCTATTATTCCTCAACAAATGTTTGTGTAAAGCAAATCAACAAAACAAATTAATAGAAAGCTCTACTGTGGTACTTAAAAGAGTAGTCAAGAAGGGGTAAAGAAAAAAGGATAACATTCAGAAGTGTAGGTAAACGAGATGAGATGGAGAGACAGCAAAATCAGGTAAAGCAGCAGGAAGCAGAGAAGGCAATTTAGAGAACAAAGACCACACCGAAGGAGTATAGTAAACTGATGTTAGGAAGGGAGATAAACACTGTTTGCTTGTACAGTAGGGAATAGCAAAAAGCTAAAGAGCGCATCACATATCTTAGCAAATGGGATCTAATACAAAAAGAGAGTGAATAAAACAGAACTAGTTAACAAATAATTGTCTTCAATACTCTTGCAAAGAACACAGAATTGTTTACTCCAATAAAAATAGATATTCTCTTGGCGTGTGTGTGTGTGTGTGTGTGTGTGTGTGTGTGTGTGTGTGTGTGTGTTTGTGTGTGTGTGCGTGCATCTGTGTGTGAGTGTGTGTGTTTCTGTCTGTGAGTGTGTGTGGATGTGTGTATGGGGTATTGTATGTGTGTATTAGGGGTGATATCAGTCAATTATAGAGGAAAGTATTCTTTTATTTAATTATTGAAATTAAAAGTGGACAAAATAATGATCTCCAATTGGATTTACTTCAGAATTTTGAAAGAAATGAATGTAGAACCAACAGTGTTATTAACTAGTTTCTCTTCACCAACCCATGGCAGGATGGCAGACTACCTGAGGGCTTAAAGAAGACAAACTTGGTTCTACTTCAGAAAAGTGGGCCAAGAGAGAGGCATAAAACCATAGACCAGTTACCGTGACCTAAATTAGTTGTGAAATAAATGAAATCACTTTGAAATGAAATAGCTATTGCATACCTACATACCAATGGTTCACATGAACCAGCACAGTGTTGATGCAAAGCAGGAAGGTTCCTAGTGGATTGTTTTGGTTGGAACACCAAAATCAAAGTGGTAAACAATGGAAGGTGATTGTGATTGTGGTATATCTGTGTATTTATAAAAATGTTTGATATGTTCTCACTCAAAAGTTGAATATGCAAATTAACTAACCATGAAATGGGAAGTTGGAACAGGTGTTTTGTCTTACGTTATAACTGTCCTGGATAACAAGACAGAAAGTGCTTCTAGAAAATAAAATTCTAAGTGAATAAGCATTGTTACTGGCATGCAGGCTTCAGATGTGGATTGATCCTTTTCTGGATCTGTGTAAGTAACATGGAAGAGGTTTTCTAGGGAAAATAATGTTTATTTTAAGGTGACACAAAGTTCTGCAACAGGGCCTGTATGAAGGATTGAATAGTTAGGCTGTAAGGGGTCTTTATAATATTTGTGTGGTCTAATGCATGGCTTCTTATATTCACTGGAAGAATGTTGACACTGAAAGAAAACTGCATTTTTAAACTGTATAGTAAGACACAATAAAGGATCTCGGATGGGTGCACATAGGAGAAGAAATAGGTAGCGAGAAAACCTATGTATCCTAAAAGATTAACAAGGTTCAAAGATGCAGCATAAAAAGAAATATATGGTGAAAAGGGGGAGCAAGTTTTAAAAATAGATAAAAGACCACTCATAGATCAATTGAGGAAACATTTTTCAGGGAAAGGATAACAGATATGCGGAATAGATTAGATAACAAGGAGTGAAATTTGAAACAATTGTGGGATACATGCATGCATGGGTGGACCCAATGCAAATCTTGTGGGATGTAGGAAGGAATAGGCTAATGGTTAAGAAGGAATCATACCCCGGGCATTACTTACAGTGATGGGCAGACTACATGAGTTATGTGATACGTATCTTCTAATAATCTCACTGTTTATATATGATTTGTGAATGGGGTTGGGAAGGTTAACTCTCTGTCTATAAAAGTCAGATTTATGGGGAGCTTAGGGACTGCGTAGTGGTGAATACTGTTTCTGAGGTGTCTAACATAGTTAAAGAAGGCTTTGTGGATATCCTTTGCCCGGATGGCTATTTTTACCCTCTATCTGGCTTTGATTGATTTAATCAGGATTCAGAGTTTCATGTTAAGTTTAACAAGAACATTTTGGCATCACAACAGTGGAATTTATTTTTGTGTGCCATTATTGATTTTTCTTTTATTATATTCCTTGTTTATATTTGGGTTCTATCATAGGGTTTAATCTTAAATTTGGTGTCATATTTACTTCACAGTAGGAACTGCTAGATCTATGTAGCTGTTTACACATGCATAGAATTTGGCGGAAGAGGATTTCACATAAGCAGTGAGTTCATCATGTAGGAAGGGGAGTTTAAATTTGTCACTCAGGTTTAGTAGATTAGCCTTAGCATAATCTCTAATATTGAGGTATTAGAAGATGGTTCTGGCTTCAGTCCTGTAGACAATGTGACAAATTTTTTGTCCAGTTTAACCAGGAAGAAAAAGTGACAATTAGTCAGGAACAAAGCTGTCCCATATTGGTAAAGACCACGTCCAGGATTTTCTCACCACTGGCTGGGGTAGAAACTGGTCTAGAGGGTTAGTAATCTACATCCCTCCGGTCCACCACACTGTTCCACTGTTCCACCTCCTAGTAACTGCAGCAACAGCAGGGTGTATCTTGTTAACATTAATTTGTATGAGTCACATGACACCCGACTAAGTGACTATCACTACATGGTAATTCTCATTGTCCTTGAGTTGTACTGCTGTTGTCAGTATTACTTGAGTTCCTGACTAATACACACAATGTATAGTAGCACAACACAGGATCTTCAATGGCAAACAGTCAAAGCTTTTGCCTTGTACACAATTACAATTTAAATGTATAGCTTCAAGAGATTGGTAACTTTAACCACTGTCAAATTTCCTGAATGTGTGTCATCTATTCTGGTATCCTGTATGTATGCTACAGTTTGAAAATGACTGCTGTTGATGATAACTTTAAACCGTCTGTTTCCATATTATTATCTGTGCATCAGATGCTGTTGCAAATAAGTAGTTTTATCTTTTGTTTGAGAAATAGTGCTGGTACAGCTATCATGAAAATACTTTTCACAAGATCATTTGTGTGAGAACTGAGAAATGGAAATTGTAGATACAGAAATTTGCTTTATTCCTGATTTTAAGTATAATACCTAAATCAACTGCCAATTAGTGGACCGGAGTTCCGCTGTGGTGACCCCTAACCGGGAAAAGCCGAAAGTCACAACAACAACAACAACCTAAAAACCTGAAATGATGCAATATGTTGAATTTATGTGTACTGCTGGAGAAGAAGCTGCAAAAGGTTGTAATATATTTGATTTTCAAAAGGAAGAAATACAGAATATTGATATGATGAGAGAGGAGTTTCAGACATAAAGTGAGGAAAGGAAACGTATGTCATATGTCTGCTATTTTTTATTCATGAGCACACGAGGTACCATTGAGTTTATTTATTTATCTAGTAGTGAACTGAACAATTAAACCAAAGAATGTGTATTTAGTATCACCTGATTCCTTAGAATGTGAAAAAAATCATGTGCACCATCAGAACTGATCAGACAAGCTGGAGATAACTGATAGAATTATATTTAATGTTAAATTAAGTGGTTTGATATGTACTGAATGTAAAACTGTTTCATCACAGTTAAAATAGCTCTATTGAAAATGGCTCACTGCTCACACTAATTGCCCAACACGGGCTGGTCAATTAGCAGGATGGTGAGAAATTGTGATTCAGAGAGCGGTATAACCACATTGAGAAATGCTTCATTATTGGTTCATTACCATGTCTCTGAATCGAATGAACAGAGTTCAGACTTGACAGTGCTGGTGTCACTCTACTAGCCTATGCATTGTATTAGGAAATGCACCCCCCCACACACCTATACTTACATACATTCAGTCTTGTGATTCCCTACTTAATCTCCTTGTGCAACTAGCCAGACACACAATCATTCTCTCACACACACACACACACACACACACACACACACACACACACACACACACACACACACACACACACACACACACACACACACACCTTCACTTACATACATTCAGCCTTGCGGTTCCCCACTTAACCTCCTTGTGCAACTACCCAGACAGACACACACACACACACACACACACACACACACACACACACACACACACACACACACACACACACACACACACACACACACACACACACACACACACTGATACACCTCCACCCCCATGGCTTCACTGGGTTTCCCTATACCACAAGTGGTTACAGGCATCGTTTGTCAAAGTCCACTTTTTCCTCCTCAGCTGAGGAAATCAGGAGCTGTGGACATTTTTGTGGGTGAGCACATTGCTAGTCACTTCCCTGTTCTGCTGCAGTACTACTTTGCTTCACCACTGGTTCTTCTGTCCATGCTAGGTCCACGGTGAGGAAAAAACCTCAGTGTAGAGTGGACTGTGAATCAAAAAGGCGTAGTGTGATGCATAAACCTTCAGAGATAAGGCTTCCACATTGTGCTAAACCTTTCTGAATCACAATCCAAGCATATAGCTATGTAGAATAAATCACTGAATAAAAATGAAAGAAACTTTTTTTCAGTTAAAGATATTTTATATTTGAGAACAAGATCTTATAACTTGTTAGAGACCAAAGCAGAGCATACTGTAGTACTGGTTTACTAAATACATACTCTGAATGCAAGTAGTAAATATAAAATTTTAGTTAAATTCAGATGTATGGGCAATGGTTTATAATATGAAGACTTGAAACGTGACATCAAGAAAGTAAGATATATAGTGCAAATGCCTGTTTCTGGGGTCAAATGGTCTTTCATTCCCTTTTTGGGATTGATGTAGTGACTTTCAAGGATTTTTTCGTAATATGTAGAATATGGATTTGCTAATAAGGAAATTATTGGAATGTGATATGGAATAGTACTGGTATACAGAGCATTCAAATGCATTCACAGTAACCAAAGTGCCACATTGAAATATTTTGATAGAAGAAGTCAGTCAGTTTTTTTAAACTTTGAACTCTACATTTAGCTACACTAGCATACTGCAGCTCCTGCATAACGGTATCTACATGATTGCAATTGGCCACCACAATCTCTAACAACAAAAACTGTTTCTCCCAGCAATTAATCAGAGTAGGTTACCCATATAAAAAGCATTTGTTAAGCTTTCTCTTACAGTGCTGTGTAATTAAGCAAGTCACCATTTTGGTCAGCCACAGGGCTCTTTTCTACTTGAGTGTTTGCCTCCTTCCCCTGTAACTAAAGTACACTGACTCTTACATTTGTCTCTCTGACCCTAATTTTTACAGGTATGCCTTGTACCTTTCTGGCTTTCTAACACTCAGACATAGATTCCTGTTGAAAGTTTTACTTACTTGTCTGACATTTGAACAAGTAAACCTTGTAAAAATCCTCAAAACTGTATACTGTTGGTCTGTCTTTCCTGCTAAACATAAGTAAAATTAAAATGTTGAGTGCAGGTAACATTAAAATGCTGAGTGCACATTTTAGGCCCTTACATTCAACTTACCTCTGGTGTGGTGTCTTGAGTCAGTCAAGGTATCCCTCTAACTACTCCTACTGCCTTCTCTTTTCCCCCACCCCCCCTTTCCTCAAACAGGTTAAACTGCTACAACTTAGTACAGGCATTGGTTCATCCCTGCTCCGCTTGTCCTCGCTTCGGTTGGGCTCTCTTCACACCCCACCCTGCCCCCAAATTCCTCCCACCCCTGGTGCTACTACATTTATTGCTACTAGACCACACCCACTTTTTTAAACCAATCAGTAACAAATTGTCACTCAACAGCACCACCCTCAACCTGATACCACCAGTCCTCTAACTCTACTATTCCTTTTGCCTAAGTTTCAAGTCTCATTAAGTAGGTATGCTATCACCAAAAATAGTCTTATTAACTCTTCTTCTACCCCTGCTACTCATCCCATATCTCCTAACTGTCTACAAATGTCAGGGTCACCCAGGTTTCCACTACTCTAAATTCCAAACATCCATCCCATCTACAACAGATAATAATACACCCTTACTCACTCCCCTCATGCTTACCTCCTTAACCCCTAAATACTACCATCTTACTAGACCTAGTTACATTAGTCCTGAAACTAGACACTATTACAAAACTTTATTCAAAATCTTAAAACGCATACTCAGGATACACTACAACCTCACAAAGGACGGCGACATCCACACAAACAATGGTCCATCCCCACCTGTTGACCTTAATCCCCCTACTATATCCACTACCACCATAGCTCCAACAAATAGACCTCCTAACTCACTGCTGGCCTGCCATCTAAACATTAGGAGCATAAATATCAAAACTCAGCACCTGCATGCCCTCTTAGCTGTTCTTTCCCCAGATATATTATGCCTAACAGAAACGTGGCTAAAGGCTGCCACCAAGGACCACGAGATTCTGCCACCAGGGTACAATATGTTTCGACTAGCCGTACCACCAGAAAAGGTGGTGGGGTAGCCATACTTTACAAGTCTACCCTGTCAGCATAGACACCCAACAACCACCCCAGTTCAATAATGCTGAAATTCTTATCTCAAAACTGCAAATTAATAAAAACAAAAATGTAAACATTGTCTGTGTCTACATTCCCCCAGGGAGGAACACAGAAACCTTAGAAGACTTCTGTTATCCAATAACTACTCCCAAGAAACAATTGTTCTTGGGGATTTCACCATTGACTGGAACACATGCTCTTGTGAAACCCACACAACTTACATAAACCTCTATAGATTTACCACATAATAACCTCCCCAACAGGACAGGAAAACCCAATAACAAGGAAAGTACCCTAGACTGGATACTCATCAATACCCATCTTCAGTCCTATAAATCAGGCACTTTGCCTGCTGACCTAAGTGACCACTGTCTCACCTATGTAATCAAGCTCAAAGTAGACTGCTCCTACCAGCCCACCTATAGAACATTAAGAAACATCAAGAATTTTATTCTCACCAAGTTTCAAATGAATTTAAGGCATGCAACTGATAAGTACTAAAAAGTCTCCCCCTATATGAAGCAGTAGCATACGTTAACACAAAATTCCTTGCTATTTTTAACTCCCATGCTCCCAGCCCCTCTATTAAAACCAACATTAATATTGCACCATGGCTTTCTAAAGATACCAAAACCAAAATTTCACTCAGAAACAAAACATGGGCCACCTACCGAAAAACAGAAGCCCCACTTGATCAACTAAGATTCAGACAGCCAAGGAATGACACCAAAAAATCCATAACCTTAGGCAAAAAGAACTACTACCATCTACTGCAAAAACACCAAAACAAACCTCAAACATTCTGGGCAGGAATAAACAAACTACTCCACCCAGGCCAAACTGCCACTCCACCCCTCTCAGCTTCCCAACAAAAATCCCCAGTAGACATTGCTAATAACTTTAACAGCTTCTTCACAGAGACTATCCAGTCTCTAGCCAGCCAACTCTCTCCCAATGGCTCTAATTCTAATGCAGCCACACCCAGTACCCAAACATACTTTACCTTCCAACCTGTTCCTACTCAACTTATTCATGCCCTACTTAAGAAACTAAGACCCACCACCCTGGTTGCGGACCTCCTCCCAGCAGACTATCTGCAAAATGCTGATCAACAGAGCTATATCTGAAGCTACTGTACCCACTATATGGAAAATTTCCCATGTTATACCTCTCCATAAAGGAGGCAATTCCACTGAACTGTCAAACATTAGACCAATAGCTATTCTGTCACCTCTAGCTAAAATTACGGAGATGTGTGTACACATACAGCTCATGCACTACCTCACACAGAACAAGCTGTTGTCCAACTTTCAACATGGCTTTAAGCCACACCGCAGTACTACTTCTGCCCTCCTCTCTTTCTCTAACGTCATTAACCACAACTGCAATAATAACAAACTATCCTCAGCACTCTTTCTAGATCTATCCAAGGCTTTTGACATGGTTGACCACAGAATGCTTATAAATACCTTGGAGGCCTTCTCCTTAAACAACCATGCACTCCAATGGTTTCAATCCTACCTGCAGGGCAGGCAACAGGCAGTCCTATGGCAGGACAAGCTATCATCTTGCCTACCCATCACATTAGGAGTCCCCCAGGGCTCAATACTAAGACTCTTTCTTTTCTCCATCTTTAACAACGACGTTCATTCGTTCATCCCAGATGCTACCTGCATTCAATATCCGGATGACTCCACCTTGATTTGTTCTGACATCTCACCAGCTACTTTATTCACATTAACCCAAAATACCTTCAATACAGTGGAAAAATGGCTCTCCAATCAACATCTAATCCTAAACCCCAACAAAACTAAGCTGCTCTTCTTCTCCCCCACATGCAGGACCCCCCTGCCATCCTTCAATATAACTGCTAACAATAGCACTATCATCTCCCCAGAAGCCCAAACTAAACTACTGGGTGTCATAGTTGATAACAACCTGAAGTTTGATGTGCATATCAATCAAACTATCAACACCATTAATAAAAAACTTGGCTCTCTTTACAGAATCAAACCTTCCCTTACCCCACTAGCTAGAACTGCAATTGCCCATTCCCGTCTACTATCAACTCTTCTCTACACCTCACCTCTATTCTCCAACTTAAACAAAACAGATCTTAATAAACTATCATCCTGCTATAACCACATTGCCAGATTTGCTGCTGGCACAGCCTACTGGACACACCACTGTCACAACCTAAATCACCTAGGATGGCTTGAACTGCCTAGCCTACTGCAATTCAACCAGCTAATAGTGGCACATAAAGTCCTTTACCAACCAGAAAATATACCTGCACTAAAAAATATTATCAGCCCCTGGCCACTGCAATCATCCACTAGACTCCTAGTTCAAACATACAAATCCAACTACTCAGCTGGGGACTCTCTGTTTGCCAACTCTGTTGGAAAAACATGGAACAGTCTCCCAGCTGACTTGACCCTAGAACCCTCACTAACTCGATTCAAAAACAAACTCAAGAAATACTTCAAAACTCATTGGTCATGTCCTTGCACTAACCCTGGCTAGTGACCTCTCTATTACTTAGGTGCCTTACCTTCAACTACTTCTAACTTTTTTCTACCACACCATTTCAGGAAGGTTCAATTGTATAACTGCTGCTCAATGTGTCTTAAACCTGAATGTAATGTTATGTATATACAACTTTGAAAATAATGTTATGCTTTGTAAAGTGTTTTATAATAAGTTAGTACTATATGTGCTAAATGCTGGTATTGCTTATGACTGTAATCTGCTTGAAACTAGCATTTACTAAATGTTCAATGTGTATTATTATCTTGGAGCTTTTCTCCCCGGGCATCAGCTGAAAATGGACATATATCCAGTTGGACTATCCCATTCAACAAATGTAAAATAAAATAAAATAAAAAAAAAAAAAATATATATATATATATATATATATATATATATATATGTGTGTGTGTGTGTGTGTGTAGATCTATGTCAGATTATCATAATTCTGAAACTTCGAAATTCATATGGCCGAGACCATATGGTCAAAGTTTCAGAATTTCGACCATTAAAAAAAAATAAAAAAACAAAAAATTCTAATTTTAATATTTTTGCAAAGGGGGGGGCAAGTCCCCTGCACCTCCCAGATGAGTGGCTGTGCCCCACACCCTCTGTTAATTAAATATACCAATTCTGAGATCACACTACATTGAGGAAAAGGGTAAATTTCCCATTCTGCGCTGTACTGCGATCTCTATTCAAAACCGACCACATGACTTTCAAAGTTTTAAAACTTCAGTAATCTGATAGGGTTCCATATATGTGTGTGTGTGTGTATGTGTGTGTGTGTGTGTGTGTGTGTGTGTGTGCGTATATATATATATATATATATATATATATATATATATACTTAAAATTAAAGCTAATGAGTTTTATTTTATTAAAGATATCTCACAGTCCCACAAAGTGCATTTTTTTGCATTTTTCTATTATTTTATCTTTATAATTTCAGTCAGCTCCTACTACCTTTCTTGTTTTTATATGCTAGTCATGTTCCATCTAATCATCATCCAGATTACAAATGGTACAGTGATTCTGCAAGAGGGCAAGCCACTTGATTGTGGGTCCAGATGATTTTTAGAATGCCAGAGAAGGTATATTCTTAAAGAAAAAAGACCTCCTGGCCATAGCATGTTTTTTTAAATTTTAAGCACTTTCAATAAATTACCTCTTCAGACATAGGCACATATACATGAAGAGAAATGGGGTCTGAATGGGGAGATGATAAGTCAGCAAGCAAAGGAGTACAGTATTGCTGGAACTTAATTCATCCTCAAGGCTTGGTGAGTACCTTAATGAGGTAGACCCTGTTTCTCACAAAATGTCACCAAGATGATACTGATATATAGCTTGTATTTTGTATAGCCTATATCATGGACAGAAGCAGGTTAAAAAAATGAAAAAGATAGCTGGGTGCAAAAGACCCAAGATAAAAAAGTGCCCAGTCATGATAGGCACACTGGTACCAGTACTGGACAAAATGACAGTGTAGAATCCTCAAGACACGGAAACATTCCTATAATGGGGCTAGGCCAAGCCCAGGGGGAGGATGACCCCCCTGCCCCATTGTAGAAGGAAGTAGCAGTCCACAAAAATCCCAAAGAAATGATAGGCCAAAAAAAGAGCCATAAAGATAATAGAGTGGACTATTGAGGATAAGAAAGAAATTACATATTGTTACTGTTATGCAAGAAGCCCAGAACTTCCAGATGGAAGATATACAAAAAGATTAAGAGAAAAATTAGATGAAAGAAAAATACTTCCACAAGAAAAACTGTCGGAAGCTTCAAATAAAAATTTGTGCTAATCAATACAACAGATTCATGAAAAACATTATATAGACCAAGAAACCTTGAGCCATTTGGAAAAAGAAGTGACTGAGGAAGTGCAAAAATATAAATAACAAAATCTACACTTGTGAAAGGTATAAAAAAGAAACATGGGTATAGGAAAGAAAGAGAGATTTGATATGGTGCAATATTTATGAAAAGGAGAAAGCCAAATTAATCAACACAAAAAGACATTCCCAAAGATATTTGAAGAGAAATACAGACAAAGGCATTCAGATATGGACAATTTCACAATAAAAAATAAGATGACAAAGAGGGAACATAGAACAGAAGATTGGTAAAGTAGAGGTTAAAAAATAGAAGCTGAAGTTATGGAGTACCTGCGAAGTGAAGGATTTTGTGTAGAAGGTCTAACACAAGTTATATCAGAGCATGATGGAACAATGAGTCCCCAAAGTAAGGAGAAACAGGAGAAGCAGGAGACATCTGAAGAAGAAATATGGACATGGGAAAGAAAAAGAGATTTAATGTGGTGCAATATTTGTGCAAAGGAGAAAGCAAAACTAACCAATACAAAAAGAGCAGCACCAAATATATTTGAAGAGAAATGCAGGCAAAGGCATCTGGACATGGAAACGTTTACAATACAAAAAATAAGAAAACAAAGAGTAAAGTAGAAAAGAGATCAGTGATGCAAAAGTTAAAGAAATAGAAACTGACGTTATGGAGTACCTGTGAAGTGAAGGATTCAGTGTAGAAAATCTAATTCAGATAACATCACAGCAGGATAGAGCAAGGGATCCCCAAATTAAGGAGAAAACAGGGGCGCAGGAAACATCTGCTCAGTTGCCATATTAAGATTCTTTGGAAACTTCCATAGAAAACTGGTAAAAATGTTCAGATGGAGGTGCACAGCAAGGGAAGAAACAGGAAACTGTGGCAACTCTGATGCAGTCAATGTTGTGGAGTGATAGACCAGTGAGTTCCCATATAAAAGGACAATGGATGACAGCATGAAACTGAAGAGAATGTGGCACAGGAAGATGTTCTCGAACTTTCTATAGAATGCCTGCAGGAAATGGAGAACAAAGAATGTGCCCTCAGTTTAGAAGAAAATGATCTAAGAGAAGAGTTGCTTGATTTAATAGAAATGGGCAGACATATTAAGATCAATGAAAGAAATAGACTACAAAGTCAATAAAACCAAAAAATTTAGAAGTTTGATAAAACAAATGAACACGGCAATTAGGACTTTACATAGAGATTCATACGACATAACTGAAGTAAATAGGATATATTACTGTGCGGCTAAATTAATAACAGAAAAAAGTCTTCCCACAGAAACACAGGGTAGTCAGGCAAAGGAAGGGGAGAAATTGAATGCCATCATGGAAGTATCGAATAGAGAAAACTATAAGGCAAATAAGACAAGAAATAATATATGTTTGAAGAATATTGAAGAGGGAGCAAATCAATAAAAATATGCAGAGGGATAGATGTAATAAAAGCAATGCACAGTATCAGAAGAGATTAGCATCTATTGTGCACTATTGCAAATAATAAACCAAAAATATCAGCACAGGCAGAAAAAAAACTTAGAAGATATGGACATACATATAAGGGAAAAGTACAAAATAAGCAATTTACTGATGACCCAAAAAGTTTTACAGAAAATTGGGAAACAAGGCAAAAGGAACTGAAACACCCCAACAAAGAAGAAATATATATATTTTGGAGAAATATCTGTGAAGATCCTGTGGAAAACAACAAATATGCTAAATGGATAGAAAAAGTAAAAGAAAGAATAAGAAGTTCAAATGTACAGGATATGAAATGGGATGAAGTAGCAGCCAGAGAGAGATTGAAACAAAGTTAAGAAAAGCTCCTAACTGGATAACCCCAGGCCCAAATGCAGTGCCTAACTTCTGGCTAAAAGTATTAACATCTTTACATGAAGATTTCACCATGAGTAAGAACTATTTATATGTACATCCCAAACAGACACCAGCCTGGTTAACAACAGGAAAAACAATAACTCCTACTTAAGAGCGAACCTGCAAGCTATCCTAAAAACTGCAGACCAATAACTTGCCTTCCGATGACATATAAACTATACACTGGAATTTATGCTGACAGAGTTTATAGTCATTTAAAAGAAAACTCAATCATGGCAATAGAACAAAAGGGTAATAAAAGAAAGTCATATGGAACAAAGGATCATTTGTTGTTAAATAAAGTCACAACAGAGAACAGTAAAAAGGGGAAGAATTTAAGTATGGCATGGATAGACTACAAAAAGCATTTGTCAGTATCCTACATTCATGGACAAAAGAGTGCTTAAAAATGTATAAGATACATTGTACACTGATTACATTACAACAACCATGAAACAGTGGCAAACCACTTTGCAGTTAAGCCATGATACAGGACAAATTATTATTCCAGGGATAAAAATTCAAAGGGGGATTTTCCATGGTGATTCTTTACTGCTGCTCTTTTGTCTTGCCCTTAACCCATTAAGCTGTCTACTTAACAGATTAGGTTATGGTTACAATTTGGCTCCCAGAAAACAACAAAGTATAAAGACTTATCTTCTTATTTTTATAGATGATTTAAAATTGAATAGTTCATCGAATGAGGAAGTGAAACCACAACTGCAAGTGGTCAAAACATTTTCAGATGATTTAAGAATGTAATTTGGTCTTGATAAATGTGCAAAAGCAACATTTAAACAGGAAAGCTGCAGCACCAAGAAAACATCAGTTTTGGACAGGAATGTGATATTAAAAGAACCTACGCAAGAGGGAGTGTACAGATGTTTGTGAACTGTTGAAGGATTAACAATAAAACATGAACAAATGCAAATAAAACTTTGTAAGGAATATTTTAGAAGACTTAAATTAATACTGAAAACAGCATTGACATCTAGGCACAAAGTTCAGGCTGTAAACCTATTTGATCTTCCTGTCCTAACGTACAATTTTGTAGTGACTGACTGGCCCCAAAAGGTGTTAAATAGGTTGGACAGGAAAACAAGAAGAATGCTTCATGCTAATCAAATGATTTATAAAAATGAGTGCATAACAAGACTATATATTCCCCATTCTGAAGGAGGGATGGGCCTCCTCGAAATTGATTACATGTATAGATCTGCAATTATGGGACTGCATACATATCTGCTGACCTCACAAGACCCAAACATAGTGAAATATTTTGAAACATGAGGAGATAAGTCTACAATGGCTTCCCTGCTTAGTTTAGCAGAAGCAAATCGGTGTCAGGCGGTTAATTAAATCAAACCAGAAGTAGATAAAAGTCAGGCAGCAATTGAATGTGTCAAAAAACGAAAGAATATAAGGTGAAGGATTAGATGAGAAGGCAAGAAATGTGGAAAAATATAGTTGCAAGCATAGAAAACTCTTGGAACAACCTTACGTTGATAAGGATCAAATGCAGCAATGATTAAGGAGAGGTGAATTTAAACCAAAATTCGAAAGGTTAATAGTGGCGGCCCAAGAAAGTGGACTATTACACAGTGATTTACAAAGGCCATTGAAAATGTGGGTAAAACAGACAAGTGTAGGTTTAGTGAAACAGAATTGGAAACAGTCACACATCTTCTTGCTAGTTGTGATATACTAATGACAGCAGGACTGTATACTGAAAGGCATAATAACGAGGCAAGACTTTTTCACCGGGGATTGTACAAACATTATAATACAAATATAATAGCTGAAAAACACTGGAATTATGATCCACAAAGCATTATAGAAAATGATGAAGTTTATATCATATGGGTTCACCCAATACCAACAGTTCAAAAAATAGATACAAGAAAACTAGATATAGTAGTCCAGGAAAAGAAGACAAAAGTAGCATTGATCATTGAAATTGCTACACCCAGTGACTACAGCACCTTACGTACAGGGAGACACAAAATCATAAAATACCAGGATTTGCAGGCAGGAATGAGGTCAATGTGGAAGAAGGATACACAGACAGTTCCAATAGTAGAAGGCACAACAGGTCTTATAAAAAAGAGTTTACAATTATACTTAGATATCTTACCGATACACGTAACTCTGTGCGAATTGCAGAAGGAGTTATTATTGGGCACATTGTGGGTGCTGCAAAGAGCACTTCTGGCTAATATCAACGGCCGAAACTATTAATTTCATAAAATTTGATCGTTCTTTGACTTAGGAATGTGGTCCATTCCCATCATGGTATTAGAAACCCAAAAGACTTGGAGAAATTAAAAAAAAAAGAGAGAAAAGACAAGTCCAAGCTATAAACCAATTTGCTCTTCCTTTCCTAACATACTGTTTTGGAGTGACTAACTGGTCCCAAAAGGTGTTGGATAGGTTGGACAGGAAAACAAGAAGGATGCTTCATGCTCATCAAATAATTTATAAAAATCAGTGCATACCTTTAGTATGTATTCCCCATTCTGAATGAGGTATGGTCCTCCTCAAAATTGATTGCATGTACAGATTTGCAACTGTAGGACTGCATACATATCTGCTGATCTCATAAAACCCCAAAGTAGTGAAAGTTTTAAAATGTGAGGAGAATAAGTCTAAGATGACTTCCCTGCTTAGTATAACAGAAGCACATCGGCATCAAGTAGGAATGGAAATCAAACCAGAACTAGATAAAACTCAGGCAGCAAATGAATGTGCCAAAAAACAAAAGAAAGAATATAAGGTGAAAGATCAGACGAGAAGGCAAGAAATGTGGAAAAATGCATAAATATAGTTGCAAGTATAGAAAATTCTTGGAACAACCTCATGTTGATCAGGACTGAATGGAGGAATGCCTAAGGAGAGGTGAATTTAAACCAAAAGGCGAAAGATTAAAATTGGTGCCCCAAGATAGTGGATTATGTACACGTTGGTTTACAAAGTCCAATGAACATGTGGGAGAAACAGACAAATGTAGGTTTTTGTAAAACAGAATTGGAAGCAGTTGTGCATTTTGTTGCTGGTTGTGATATACTAATGGCAGAAGGACTGTATACTGAAAGGCATAATAATGTGGCAAGACTGTTGCATTGTTGATTGTGCAAACATTATAATATTGAAGTAGCTGAAAAACACTGGAAAATGACCAACAAAGCACTATAGAAAATGATAGTTTGTATTTCATGGGCTCAAACAATACCAACAGTTCAAAAAACAAATCAGACAAAGCCAGATATAGTAGTCCATGAAAAGAAGGTGAAAGTAGCATTGATCACTGAAATTACTACACCTACTCACTATAGTGTCTTATATTCAGAGAGACACAAACTCATAAAATACCAGGATTTGCAGGTAGAAATGAGGGCAATGTGGAAAAAGGATACCCAGACAGTTCCAATAATAGTAGGAGCAAAGGGTCTTATAAAAAAGAATTTACAATTGTACTTAGATATGTTACATGTAGCTCCATACGGATTACAGAGGGAATCATTACAGGGCACATTGTCGGTGTTGCAAAGAGCACACTTTTGGCTAACATCAAAGACTGAAACAATAATAATTTCATGAACTTTGATTATACTTTGACTAAGGAATGGGGTTTATTCTCATCATGGAATTAGAAACCCAAAAGAATTGGAAAAATTATGGAGGAGAAAAGACAACAAGCCATATTAACATTTTTTATTGATATGTATTTCATGTTTTCTTTCCTTATAACAACTGTGTTTCAGTCCAACATTACATAAATTATTAAATTCCTGCCATCTTTTACATCTCACTCTACCTCCTCCCGAACATTAATAAACATTATTTTGAATGCATTAGTCCCACAAATTCCATTTATTTCTATGTAGTTTGCTCCTTCCCTTTTCCATAGATCCCTCTTGCATTTTTATTTCTTTTTCAATATTCAGTACTTCAAATACAGACAGTTTAGAATTTGATTTCCATTTTCTATTGTTTTTTTTTTTTGACATCAACAGAATTGAACATAATAAGGCTTTATTTTGTCGAGGCAATTCCGATTCTGTGTCCCAACTCAAAATAATAATTTCCTTAGTTACAGCCATTTGCTCCCCTAATATTTCTGTCAGAGTACTCCACAGAGAATTTTTAAAGTGTGACAACTGGGTGTATATCACATAATCAAAATCCCAAAATATCAAACACCATAAGCCTGAACTTGGAATGTCGAAATGTGATATAATTGAAAGCTCAGAACAGCAAATTTTTTCCCAGGGAAATAATTTGCTGTTCCGAGAAACACACACACACAACACAAGCACACCAAAAAAAGTAATCCACACATATACACTTAAAATCCTACTTCTAACCCTACACTAAACCGTATATACACTACTATCTATCCACTTACCTTAACCCTAACCCTTAGGTCCATGACTATCGCACACTCACCTTACCCGCTCCCTAACCATAATGTCCCTAACTATCGCACACTTACCTTGCCCGCTTCCTAACCGTAAGGTCCCCAACTATCGCACACTCACCTTACCCGCTGCCTAACCCTAAGGTTCCTAACTATCCCATTCCCACACTCACCTTAACCCGGTCCATTTGCACACTTACCTTAACCTGGTCCATAACCTTCGTACCACAGTGGAGAAAATAGCGAAGCAGCAGAAACAGCCCATGAAATTCTTTCCCTAGGATAGAATTCGAAGTTCTGCAGCTTTGCTATTTTCAGCGTTCGCTGTTTTGGGTTCAATATTATAACATTCGACGTTTTACTACTTGTATGTTATAATATAAACCCTGACAACTCATTACCCTCCCAAAAAAACATGTTCTCAAGTGTCTCTTTCTTCCCCATCACACCTCCAACATTTGCTATCTATCAGAGGAAAAAATATTTGAAGTATGCTTGGTATATGAAAATATCTATGCAAACACTCCCAAGCAAAAATCCTACACTTTCTGGACTTTATTGCATACTTGGGAGCCATCCATAAGTCCTTCCATTATTTCCTTGTAAAATGCTTTTCCAGTCTCTTTTCCCAATCTTTTATAACCTCCTCTGATTGATTAGTTATCCAGTTTTTAAAAACAGCTTCTGTTATAGACTTGACTAAAAACTCTACCAAAACATGTCTTTCACTTAGAATTTCCCTCTCCCTTTCTCTTTGCATATACTATAATATCAATTCCTGGCATAGAAGGCAGTCCCTAATTTGTTGTCCAAACATCTTATTGGCCTCTTCCCATTCTATTACCTTTCCCTCTCTAACTATTTGCTCCCAATACATTGGTTCTTTTGCCAGTTTCTCCAACAAATTCCAGTCTCTCGTGCCTTTCTCTGTACCCCTACTTGCAGCCATCCTTTTTGGCAAAACTTCTTTTCTCCATTCCAGTGTTGGCTCAGCTCTATGAATACTTTCTACAACTTTATGGATATAATATTCTGTGTAGTTATTATTATTATCCTTAAAAATCTGCATCTAATACTCCACTCTCTCCTTATTTCTTGAATGCCCCTCACTTCATCATCATCATCATCATCATCCCTTTCAACTTTGAATTATAATCTTCTTGTTCTTGTGTTATGTATATAAGCCTTAACAGTGTATCTCTAAAGTATCACTTCAAAGCAAGTAATCATAAACCACATTGTTCTATTGGAAGGATCAACTTATCTCCTGTCCTCTTTCCTTCACAGTTAAATTCCTTCAACTGTTTATTAATTATTGTCTACAACTTCTACTCTGGTTGATAAAAATATGCCCAATCTATATATGTATGTATATATATATATATATATATATATATATATATATATATATATAAAACTAAAGAGACTAAAAACATTTTCACTGCTTGTCTCTTACTATCCATATCAATAAGCAGGAGCTTTCAGATTCTCAGTTTCTGTATTATCTTTTATTTAGTCTCTTCCTGCATATCTTTAGCAGCCATAATAGAAGTCTTTTTAATCCATAATCATATATACTTCATCTTATCATGTCATTTTAAATATGGGTATTGCTAAACCAATTCATGAGTGGGTACATAATTTATGGCTCTAGCCTTTGTTTTATCTTCATTAGCCTTATATTCTGAAAAGATCTGAAATTGTCTCAAAATGTCCCACAACACAGAGATGTCATTTTCTGGATTTAACAAGTACAAAACAATATCATCTGCAAATGAAGCCAACTTTCTTGATTATACCAATTATACCCTTGAATTTCTGTGTCCCTTATTTTCTTTCCCAATGCAAAGGAAAAACAAAAGGGAAAGAGGACTCCCCTGCCTGGTTCTGGTTCCCTATTATGTGATTGAAGCCTTAGGTTATCGAACACCTATAGATCGATCACCAAATGTTGAAGTCTGAAAATTGCGACTGGCCATTTCCACACAGGGAAACGAGTTGTTTGGCCGTTACGCAGATTTTGTTCTTTCTCTACTGTAGATCGATCTTGGAGTTGGTATATTTGATTTCTGTTTAAAACTTTATTTTTTTATTTGGCCAAAAGCATTGTTTCCCTATGTGGAAATGGCCATTTCTGATGTTAAGGGTTCGATATTTCATGATTGATCTTTAGGTGTTCGATAATTTAAGGTTTCGATCACTTAATATAGACCCCCTGGTTCCTCTGTTTGGTTCCTCTGTTTAAACACAACTTATCAGAGAGGAATCCTCCCTCTTTAATTATTTCCTCTGATCCTTATCCATCTATTTAACCTTATTATTATATCAGGGAGTACAAACACTTTCATTGTCCTACTCATAAAATCCAGGACTACTTTGTCGATGCTTTCTCTGCATCAAGACCAACTAACAACAGCAATGTTTTCTTACAGTCTGCTTCCCTCTGGATCATCATTATTCCATTAACATCGTCATCTGTTTGGCTCCCCTCCACAAAACCACACTGATCCATATCTATCAATGATGGCAACACCTTTTCCATTCTTTTAGCTAGCATTAATATAAACACTTTATAATCATGGTTTAAAATTGAAATGGGTCTGTATGACTCTGGGTCTGACAATTCTTTATCCATTTTGAGTATTACAACCAATACAGCTTTCTTTGAAAATAGGTTCATAGGTTCATAGGTAGGTACTAGGCTATCGGCCCTGGGGCCTATACAAGCCCAGCCAAAAAGGTACACTGGCTTTTGCCACCCAAGAAAATTATTTTCATGTGCCACTGTCGAGCAGAGTGACAGAGGTAATCCCCGGGGTGAATTTCCTATTTCCCATCCAATCATCAAGATTTTTCTTTAAGAGTGCTAATGAGGAGCTTTGTTTGATATAGATAGGTAGTTTATTCCAGAGTATGGGAAGTCTCTGGGACAGGAATCTATCCCTCCGGCATGTTCTGTTTATTGTGATGACAAGGTTTAGGTCCCTAGAGTGTGTAGCTCAGAGGGACTGGGATTTCTTTAAGTGGAGCATGTCCACCAGCTCTGGGTCTGACATAGCTTTGCATGTTAGGCAGAGATCACCTCTGAGTAGGCGATGCTGCTGTTCCACCTTTTTAAATATTATTAAACAAAATCTTCCAGATTTTTATCACTTTCTTCCCTCCTAACTTCAACTTCCAGTCTTCCACAGGAATACTATTTGTTCCTGGATACTTTCCTGCAGATTTATTATACATCACTGTTTATATGTCATCTGCTCCTATATTATCTTTGAGTTGTTGAGCCTGAAGTTCCCCTAATCTTCCATAAATATTTGTATTTATGCTGTTTCTTGGTTTCCACATTCTTCCCATTTTTCCAACATTTCCCTTATATTCACACACTAATGTTTGGCAGGCTGATCTTTTATACATTTGTTTCTTCTCATCTCCATTTGAATCTATGTCACATTTTCAAGAATTTTTGCTTTAATGAAAACCCTCAAACAAAAACCTTAAATACATTTCCAGAACACTCTAGCCTCTATTAACTTAGAATAAACATAAAAAACTATGCACTATGTCCCATGTAGGACACAGCCTGGGATGTAATCAGGTCCCATAGATGCTGTGTTTTTGGCCTTAGAGAAGGCATGTACAACCTGTCTTTAGAGATACAGGGTAGGGGACAGGTGGTAGGGATGTCAGGCAGTATATGTAACAGGGACAGGGAAGTGAAGTTTTCACAAAACCAACAGGCTAGTTATGTCCACAGGCTCAGTATATGTGATATCATTAACTACCAGTTTGGCACAAATCTAGGCCTTTCCTTTTAGGTTACAGATGTAACTACAGAATGCCTTGTGGTTGTCCTTTGTTGAGGAAGATAATTTGGACTCGCAGTTTGCTTTGGAGGACTTCACAAGAAGTCTTATTTGCTTGTTTAAGCTGAAAAGGGAGTGTTTCCAGTTTAGGAGGGCTCGCTCCCTCTTTCTCTTAGACAGCAGTTTCTTCCTCTTATTGTAAACTTGGGGGTGGGGGTGGGGGTGGTTAGGTGTGATGGTTACTTCAAATGAGAACGATTTGTGGTCAGATCTCACCAGGGAGGACCTCACAGTGTTGATGCTACAGTTACTTCTTTTTTTCCCTTTTGCATCCTTCTAAACATTAATTTCATAATGGGGTTTATGCTTTACACTCCACCCACACATTTAACAGGGTCAACAAGTCCAGTCAAGTCCAGTCTTTTCTCAACCACTTTTTCTTGCAAAGTCATATCAGTCTCCCATTTATTCTCTAATCTCAGTGTTACTTGTCTTCATTCTAATCATCTCCCTGTCTGAACACCAGACTCTGGTTCAAGTTCAGGATACTGTTGATTCTTCTTGTTAACTCCTGTGCTTTTTTCTGTTTCTCAAGAATATTTCTTTGGAACACTGGAAAATGTTTCACTAGCAAAGAGTCTCTATGAGCATTATTATCAGAAGGGTGAGAAGGAGAGTCCCCTTCTGTTTGCTGGCTCACTTTTATTGGGTAAATATCATTTCCTCTTTAACCTATTCTGCATCAAAATGTCTTTAATTCTTCAGGAAAAAAATAGTTTGAAGATAGCTGGATACAGCAGCTTGAATCTCCACCTGCCTCTCAGCATTCTCTGATTGGTGGGATAAATTTGCTTCTTTCCTGCTTGGTGTACATTGAATAATCGTCTTCCAGAAACACTGGTGTCTCCAATTTTTAATACTTTTCCCTTCTGACAAAATGTTGTCAGGATTAACTCTTTCTCCTGTAGGATTGCATCTTAACTAATACAGGTTGTGGTCGCTTCTTCATGCCCAGGTTTGGAGTTAATACTCAATGTGTCCTTTCAATTAACAAATGCTGCTGTGGAATGCCAGTCCAATTATTTCTGCTTTCATAAAATTAATACAGTTTGTTCCTTCCAGTTTGTCTGGTACAGCAGAAAATCTCAGTTTTTCTCTGCATGCTTTGTCTTCTAACTCTATTATTTTTGAACAACAGCTCTTCTTTTGAAGACTTACACTCAGCCAGCCTTTTATTTACTTCAAACTCTTGATTTTTGCAGTTTTATCAGTTCATCTGACTAGCTAAAGCTTCTTCTATTTTTCCATCCTTTGTTATTTGGTTTGATGCATTCATTAATTTATTTAATTATCTCGGAGTATATTTGATATATAGTTTTCCTTCAAATTACTGGAAGCCATCTCTTGAACCAAATCTGAAGCGTGAACTGTTTCTGATGAACAGCTGCAGGACTCTTCCTAGCCTGTGTTTTCTCTTCACGTTTTCTCATTGATTTTCCTGCATGTTCTCCTAATTTCTTCTTTGCTGGCATCAAGGCAGTGAACTTACTAGTCAGTAAATGAATTTTACTCAAACTAATTGACTGGCTTCCCTGTCTCAGTTTCTGTTTTCATACCGGGAGAGCTGAAAGTAAGCTGTTTTTCAGTGTGCAGCCATCTTCCTGCTCATAGTATATTAATAAAAAGTTCCATGAATATGTTTATGGAGAAGAAGCATCAGTTGAAACAGACTATGAGATGCTACAGAATATGTCAAATTTTAGTTGACAACGTACTAACAAGACTGTGGTAAATATTGCTAAGATTGCAGATAATGACTTGATTGTGGAGTATGAGCCAGGAAAAGAAGTTTCTCAGAAGTCGAGGCCAATGTCATTGGTCTCTAGCTGACTAAATTTGTAGATGATTGCAGATTAGGAGCTGTCATAGAATCTCACACGGACACAAATGTTCTCCAGGAGGGGCTGACACAGACAAACAAATGGTGTCAGAGCCATGGACTAAAACTAAATGCTAAGAAATATATAATAGTATCCTTTGGGAAGTCATCCATCCCTGGTAACTATCATATTGACAACACACCCCTTAGAGCTGACCCAGTAGTCAGGAACTTAGGGACACACATAGATAGTAATCTAGCCTTTGATCATCACATGTCTACAGTGATGAGGAAATCAATCTATGTTGTGCAATTTATAAACAAAGGTATGGCATCTAAGTCCAAGAAAGTCATTGTTCCACTGTATTCAGTATTCATCAGACCTATCATTGAGTAGAATGCCCCCTCTCTGGTATGTACCTAAGCAGGCATATCCAACAACTGGAATGCCCACAGAGGTTCCTCACTAAAAGAATACAGGGTGTAAGTAATATGTCCTATGCTGACCACCTCAAGGCCCTATCCTTGTATTCTGTCTCCTACAAGCTTTTGAGGGGAGATCTATGCCTAGCATACAGGGCATTGTCAGACCCCACTCTGATGGATCTCCTGCATATCCACAAAACAAACAGTACCAGAATTACCCATTCTAAAGACTTAAACCTTGCCTGTGATATAAATAGGACCTGATGGAGAGACAGGTATTTATCCCAGAGACTACCCCGTCTACTGAACAGACTCCCCATCCATGTGAAACAGATTTCCTCCCTAACCCATTTCAAGTGCAATTTGGACAATTGGATGGGAAACTGGAAATTCATCCCTGGTTTGGCACCTATGTCTCTACTGTAGACAGGGAACCTGTAAATGGTTTATCTCCCAGGCCCATGCTTACACTTATCAAGGGTGTCAGAACTTGTCAGATATTCAGGATGCATGGCTAGGCTTAAAAAGGCCCTTGTGGTTGTTAGCCTAGTAAACACCTAGGAACCTATGAAAATGGATGCATGTAGAAGGCATGCTGAGTTGTTCATATCTGTAAGATTTCCTTTGTGATGAAATGGAAGTAAACTGAATAATTCCACAGTTGCCTGTGACTAATCTATTAGAGACAAATCAGGTTAGACTAATCTAATTTAATCAGAATGATCTCGCGTGCAGGTGTTTTAAGAAATGGCTGTGACAGGGTGGTACTTACAGAAACTGCCATCATGCAACAAATGATGTTTAAGGCTGACAGATTAATTGTGCCCGTCAACTAGGGACAGGAATACTGGCAAGGATAGATGAGTCACATTTAGGAATTTGAAAGTATAAAAAACAAAACAAAAACATACTGTGATGTGTTATATTAGCAAAGAATGTCAATACAAATAAAGCTAGAGGTTCAAGGCTATACTATGTAATACTTTACCATTACTGCCCTCGTGGATATGGGCAACACGTAAATATCCCAACATATCCATGTTATGCCCGTCCCTGGGTTATGTGCACATAAACTACAATGACTAGAACCTATCATGGGAATATAAGCCTAGGCTTAAGATCCTCACAGCTCAAAGGCCTAGTAAGTACCTATTCATGAAACCATGAACCTATGATAATAGCCTTACAACATTTGGGATGTTTCCATGTTTACTGCCAGGAAAATTGTAAAGTAGAACGGGAACAAATCTGTTTCAGTTTCAAGACTGTAGGCACTTTATATAGATCCTTATTCAATGTTTTCCTGAGTCTGTGAAATGAACAGATGATATATGTTTATGTGTTCCTAGCTCTTTTATGTGAACCTGCATTCATCCTAGGGGGGGTCCATCAAGCAGCCTGGATAATGGGTGTTTTATTTACCCAAAGTTATACAACTGCAGCACAAGTTATAATATGTAGGGGTGCAAAGGGTAAAGCCCCGACGAGGGGGGGTATAGGGGATTCTTACTCCACATAACCCAAGATCCTGTTTGTGATCTTCTTTGATCAATTAGTTGGATGATTTTGGTTCACTTTAAAGTGCTAAACGAAAAATAAAGAAACATACAAAAATGTTATCTGGGTGACTGCAGTAACGAATTTAATAAAACAAAAAGTTAAGCATTTTTGTCCAAATGAATATTGGACTACTTCAGAACAAATAAAACAGCCTTTTCTTTTCCAGTGCTTAAATAACATTAACAGTATCATTTGACTTGTAACTGATCATTAATTAAAACCACAACCAGCATTAACAAAACATTAACAACATTTAAATTCACAAAAAAAAATCATACATGTAAAAATATCTCAGTATAAATTTAATTTTCAGTAAGACTAACTGATTCATTTTATCAAGTAGATGAGATGCAATTGTTCTTACTTGCCATATAAGTTCACTGTATTCTAGTTTCCTTTTTCAGTCCCCACCATTAAAATAATGCTCAGCTTTCACAAGTTTTGTAAATAAAAGTATACCTAAATTGTAGTAGACAACAGAATGTTTCACAAGTGTATTTTAGTGACCTTTTTCAAAATGCTGCGAGTGTACTAGTTTATTATACTCTTTATGCAAATTTGAGTATTGTCTATATAAAATGCAGGGCATTCCTTAAAGCATAATTAATAAACCACACACATATTGGGCCAGATTCAGGAAGCCTCCGTGTAAGAGTTATAACTCTTACACGGAGGCTGCAGTTAAACTGTGTGATGTCAGCATGTCATGCATATGCATGAGGTGCATGAGGCATGCTGAATCACACTAGTAACTCTTACACGGTCCGTGTAAGAGAGTAGGGGGCGTGTCTGTAGGCTAAGCTCTGCAAGTGGACACGCCCCCGGAAGACTAGAATGGCTGAAAGTAAACAGCCACGAGAAAGGCCATGAAAATGTGA
>NC_056751.1:551593873-551698873 GCF_019279795.1 Protopterus annectens
CAGGACATAGACTCATGTTGTTCTGTCTATGCACACACATAGTTATACATACAGGCACACCCATAAGTCAACTGTTGTGTGATTTCATACCCTGCCTAACTAGTTACTCAAGCTGGAGAGCACAGTATTTAACATTTATGTCATTGCAGAACTCTGTTTTTTATCATGTCATAGTCTTTATAGAGGATGACATCATCATAGTGTTGCAGATACGATCAGATTTGATTGTGTGATTGCAATGTGCAAAAAAGACATCCTTGTAACCTAGGTAAAAGAAGCTGCCATAAATGCATGTTTCAGAACTAAGACATACACGTACCTCTTTTTCAGCATGTTGTTGGAAAACATATGGAAAGATAGATACACGAACACTTTGAAAACAGCAGTACTGCAAGGTTTGAGGTATGGGTCTTCATATTCTGATGAAGCAATGTCCACATTAATAGAATTTTCTGACAAAATCAATGTGATATGGTCATGGAAGACCAATGTCCAGTGTCAGTATAAACCCATATCAAATATTAACACTGCAGTTATGCTCTTTATTTCTGTAGTGTCCTTGATAGTGGCCCAAGTACTGATATATCATTTGCAAGTGCATTGCTGCAGGGCACACATGAATCTCAGAAAGTATGTGTTCAATGAAGCACACATCCCTGCCCTTCTGATGTTTATGAATGCATTTCTATGTCATGGAGAATAAACAGGCCAATAACCATAGTAAGACATGCTAAACACCTCTTTACATAGTGCATCACCGAGAAACTGATCTGTGCAGACGATGACACATACATGATTACCAGCTCGTGAATTCAACTTGAAAATTGTGAAGTAGTTTGGAAGATATGTTATGGGATAAATGCTGTTCATACTGTAATTTATACAGGAAATGCTGGGTGAGACTTTCATTACGTAAATAACTGTTGCTATTGCCATCCCCATTTGTGCAGAGTAAAGCACCAAACAACTGCAGGTCTCTGCTTAAAGAAAAATAGTAATATGTCAGGGGGTTTGCCTTCCTTCACTCACACAGGCTAAGTGGGGATGCATAGCTGTCATCACTCTGGATGGTACTGACAGTTGAAAATAGAGCTGCATCCTCAGTTTCTCTCTAGCCTAGTGGGTATGAGCAGTGACGTCCTGGTCAAACCAGAGAAGAGGCAGGGTTCAAATCCAGATCATTCATTTTTTTTTTTTTTTTTTTTTTTACAAATGGTGTCAGGATAGCAGTAGCTAAGCACAGGCGATCAGGACTGGAAATGTGACTATCAGCAACTACAGTAAACTATGTGGATTCCAGAAATTATATCAGTAATGCCTAACTGAATACAGTTGTACAACTATTAGATGTTTTGCAGATCTCACTGTAAATCACAAGTTAATTGTGTGTACAACTTTTTAGAAATGACAAGGAGTGGTATATATTTCAAATTATTATAACTCATTAGACATGCTAACTATTTGTGTATGGACAGATATCCTGAAAAGCATGTGCGGTATCCTTTGTCACACTAAGGACAGTTTCCACATTACATTTGATGAACATTTTATCCATCATCACTTGCATATGACCCAGAGAATCCTACAGAAGATTTCAAAACCTTGAACACTACAGGATGACTGATAAACTATTGAATCAAGATAATGTGCTTGTATTATCCACCAGAGTCATGTCAGTCTGCAGACACCATCCATTAACCTAATAGATACACTCATGTAAAGAGAGGTGGGAGTGAAGGGATGAATACATGGAGAGATGAACATACACCTGACAATGTTTTGTTTAACGGATCATTCATGGATGTGTTTTTTTTTTCTGTTCTCTTTATTAACCTGCAGTGCTAAGTAGCATGAAGTGACTGACAAAGATAAAGGGCTAGGGGAGGAACAACAGGCTTACGACAAGCAGAGCAAGACTGGATAAATATGTAACAGTTTTGAGGATAGATGTCACTTCAGATACTCAGTTTTGGCCAGTATACAATATAGCTCCATGAGAACTCATAACTGTGGCAAATGTTAATATGTGGGTGATTAAGCATATCACGCACATATAACATGACACTAAGAAATGATAAGAAATGCATCTGGAATTGAACTCAACGTTACTGGCAAAATATCTTCAGTCAAGTTATGTCAACACTCCACATAGGAAGTTGCATTTTGTTACATTCAGCAGTCTAAATAACTGTCAGAGTAAATGTTTCAAAGTACTGCCTTTACTGTGCATTAACTCTATATTCCTTTAGCGCAGTGAGTTTAAGCAGCATTGCTCAGAGTTAACCAGACTAGTGCAGGCAATGGCAAAAAACCACGGGATTTTGCCATAGGACATGAAGAATCATTCACCACTACTTGGCACTGTTGTGTGATGCCAAACTCCGTGCAAATGAAGAGGACAAAATGTGAAGGCGTAATCTAGTCACGTGTGTGGTGCATGATTCTATTTTTGACCAGATTAAGGTGTGAAATTGGGGTAGATAGGAAAGTGATGAAATGGGGTGAAAGCACGGGGAAGAAAGGGGAATCAAAAAAGAATCTGCAGGAGGGAATTAGGAAAGAACCATAGATATTCACTTCAACACTACTGCGAACATGTATAGAAAATTGTTTCAATTTGGTCATCACCACAACACAGATGAGTGACAACAATGCAATAATGTTGTGTAGCCAATTGGACTAAATCAAGTGTGTGGAGAAGACATGTATGTAAAGTGGAGAGTTATGTACTGGACATTTTTTTTTTTTGTAGGATAGGTGCCCATTTTTCATTTTTTTTTGGATTTCAAGAAGAGAGGAATGTTGGGTCAGGGACACAGGAATGTCAGGGTCAGGCAGGTAGGGCCGGTGAGGAAGCAGGTCCAGACAAACAAGACAGACACAGGGATGGTGATCAACACAAAAGTTTGAGGGACACCATGATTGGGGATAAGTAGTGGAATTTGGAGGTGCATGCCCATCAAGCATGAGAGCAGTGAGAATCTAGTTCTCACCCTCAAAACTGTCATCACTGACCCCTTCCTCAGTTCCCTGTGAGACTGTTTGACATTGGAGTCTCTTTTCCAGTCTAATGAGCAACCTCTCCACGCAACTGATGTGGGCATCAATACCAGTTTCTATAACATCACACACCATGCCTGGCAGCTCCTGGCGGGTGATGTGATCACCTCCTCCACCAATGTTCCCAGAGAGTACAAATGCACCAGCAGCCTGGGCAGTATTACCTAATGTGGATGGGGCCAGGTAGTGCAGGGGTTGTGGAGGTAGTACTGTCAGGTTTCATCTCAACTGGTGGAGGGATAGTAGGCTGAGACGCAGTAGTTGGCTGACCTCCCTATGCTGAAAAATTAGTTTTGTTGCCAAAAAAGTATGACACCATGATAGGTTTCCATTTAAAAAAAAAAGGCAGGGTAAGACAAAAAAAGAAGAGATAATTAGAACCATTATACGTCACTTTCATGGCTTATTACAATAAATACAATTTTATGTTATTAATTATTATTATTATTATTATTGTTAGCTATACAGCTTTTCCAGTTCCAAAAATGATTGTGAATTGTTACAAGTAATTCTTGGAATATGCAAATATTACATATATTCTTTTAAAGACACTACAGAAAAAGGCATTAAAGAAAATAATGCTGCAATTTAAAATTAAAAATATGTATTAAATGTGAATGTACAGGTTACTTGTGGGAAATGAACCCGCATACTTTGAATACAGTACTACACTTGTCTAATACAGTTATCAAGAGCTACAGCAGAAAGCGTGCATGCTTGCTTTTACAGTTAAGATCTGCATGCTTAGGTTGCTACTGATCTATAGAATACCAATATATTTAATACAGTTGTGTTCATTTGTACTACATAGATACCCCCTGCCTCCCCGAGTTTCTCCAATCTTTCAACATGTACCTCTCTGCTCCCTGAAATATCTTGTTCAACTGTAAAATAAAGGAGAGAAGAAAGACTTGAAAGCATTATGCATACCAGTTTTGGCTATCAATAGATTTCCATTGCATTTTAAAGTTACTTTATTTGCATACTTACACAACTGTGGGATGTCAGCAGTTCTAAACTCATCCATACACTGGTTGAGCTGTATCTGCTTGCACCATTTCATGGGCCACTGTAATGGTGCCTGCATTGCTCCCCAGTGCACGGTATGCCAGTTGCTGATCCAAGCCTCAATCTTATACTGAGATTTGGTATAACCCCCCTACAGCAGCCTACATCTGTAAAGCTACATGAGGAGTGCAGCAAATATTCTGTGCCCTGAATTTGGCACCATCTTTCCCATCTCATGCCATGTCTGCAAAGGTCCTTCTCCAACAATAGTACAATTGCTTTCCCACCAATTTATGATATAGAGTTTTATGAACAGTATGCAAATGCACACAACCATGTTTGTGCAATGTTAAGAGGAAAGAAACACTGCCAACCAAAGAGAAAGGGAGTTTATGAAGCAGCAATGATAATTTGCTATTTCCCATTAATGCTAGACCTGGTCACTCTTTGTTCAGTGGTCAACACTGATATGGTAATTGACTTGGCTTTTAAGGCATGATTTTGGAGGGATCAGTGGGATGACTTGACACATTTTGTGAGGTCTTACACACTGTTAAAAGTGATTTGTACAATGTGGGATTCAAACCTATGTAAAAAAAGAAAATGAATACATTACAAATAGGTGATTTTCCCCATTGCCACAGAAGTGTTTGCCAATCATGGTCATTACAAATACACACTTTAAAGAGTGCATGGTGCTATACTTCAATTCAGCCTATATATATGCGACATTTCAAGGTCCTGGCTTATGCATTCTCAGGTGTGATTCAGGGATAATGTCTGACAATATACTGGAAATGAATAGACTTGTTTTACCTTATGAATAGATTTTGGAGTTCTGATACAGACCTCACAAAATTACACACCACTTAGCCTGTTTAAGCAAAGGAAGGTGAACCAAATAAATCTTTATTTTTTTTTCCTTACGTAGTGAATCATGTTTGCACAATGATAGGCAAAGCGCAAATGTAACAGGAAATAGCAAACATATACTTCTTGTGTTAATACTCATGACCATTCCTCACTGAAAATAACTATTGTGGAACTGCAACCCCACATTTCCTAGCTTATCTGTGGTGTACCTCAAAGTATGTATACCTTGTGCTACACAAAGTTAGATAACAGGTGTAATTTCTGCAGTCATTATTACCCATGTTGCTGACTACCTCACAATGCTTTTAAGTATGTTTCTGCTTCATAAGGCAAATGACAATACATTTTACATTTTTATGCAGTTAACCATGTTTACAAAGCCATTGTCTGAGCAAAAGGTAAAGCCAAAAAAAAAGGGAAAGATAAAAATGTGAAACAAAGTTAAACCATTACACAGCTTTGGATTTGAACCATCAGACTAATGCAATTAAAAGCTATAGTTGGAGTATGCTCTCTCTCTTTGCCACAGATGCAGCTTTGCAATAGCAATTAAATCATGTGCATACAAGCAATTCACATTTCATTTCCAGTATTAACAGGCCATACACTTGGATATTCTTAGTTGGTTGTACAAGTGTGGCTAACATATTTAATGCAATGAGTGATCACACAAGTATTTATGAATATGCTTGCAGAAATGCATATCTGTCTTCTTTTTGTATTCGGGTCATTCTTCCCTTACCTGTGCTTTAATATCAGACATGCAATCTATAGTGCATTTTCTATCATTTTCCTTTGAAGGTGTAATAAAATTACATAACAGTGAACAACAGTTTTCATCAAATGCAGGAGGCTTGTGCTATTATGGACAAAAATTATACACGTGTGGTGTTTTGTTTTATTTAAAAGCTCACTGAAGTTAGTTTCACACTTTGAAAGTGTATCCTCACTGACACACCCACGGCAGGGAAGGGTGTTTGAACTGTTGTGTTTTCCTTCACTCATGCTAATCATTCACAGTTGCAAGCCATTAGCACCTACCAAAATGGTGTAGAGGCTACACTATGAGGTCACAACTCATTTGCATCTTCACAGTGCTCAGAGGGCTGAATCTACACTATAAAAAGGTAACGGTGCAGGATACCTCTCAACTGTCCCTGATTTTCAGGGACATTCCTGATTTTGACTCAAATTTTAGCTCTGTGCCTCTTAATCCCTCCTAAAATGGTGACTTTTGGAGGAAAATTGGTGAATTTTACTTAATGAATAATGACAATAATTAAGAGTTGTAGACTTATTTTACTTGTACATTAATTCATATGTTGTGATTTTGTGAAAGTCTCAAGTTAATAGCATTAATATTTTAAAAGTGCCCCTGATTGTCTCGGATTGGTTGAGAGCTATGTAGGAAACCTGAAGGTGAGGAGACTATTTGGATGAAACAGAAGATTGGTATTCTTTTGCATGTGATTTCTCTGCAGAGAAGGTTTAATTTTAATATGGTATGCTTGTATTATTCAAGGACATTTTAGATTTTGTAAACTTTTAACAACTATATTTATATATCCAGGAGAAAATGAAACTTTTATCTGTAAGCACTTCTTATATCTCACTGTTGGCATAGGCAGTTTTGGCAGACATTCACATTTGTGAGATAAACAGGTTATACGTTCAGCACAGCTATGTTCTTAACATTTGCTTTTACACTGTCCTATGTTATTGGAGAGAAATGTAATGTATACATCTCTGACACTGCTGTTGTGCTTCTGAGATGGCCCAGGGCAACCTTCACAGGAGCGGTGGGCACTGTGAAAAGAGTCTGGCATTCATAAATCTTTTCTGATGAAAAGTGTAGACATCCTGATAATGCTGTGGAAAACCTATATATATTACTTATATGGTATTCCTTGTTTTTTCAAAACTGTGTGTGTGTGTGTGTGTGTGTGTGTGTGTGTGGGTGTGTGTGTGGTGACGGTGATGGGGAGCCACCTAACATTCTGTTGTACTAAATGAGAAGTGTGTTTCAAGTGTTGTATGTTGACAAAGGGCTCACAGACTGTTTATTTTTGTGAACAAATACATTACTTGTATGATTTTAATGTTTTATCCTTCTCTGTTTTCATAGGTTCATAGGTTCATACTAGGCTATCTGCCCTAGGGCATTTATAAGCCTAGCCAGAGTGTGTATGGCTTTCGCCACCCATTTTAAATTAATTTTGCTATGCCCTTTTTCGAGGTTAGTATACTGTGCCTCTGTCTAACAGTGACACAGAAGTGATACCCGGGGTAAACCTACGATCTCCCATCCACTCATCAAGATTCCTCTTGAAGAGAGTCAATGAGGGACTCTGCCTAACCTGGACTGGGATTTTATTCCAGAGTGAAGGGAGCCTCTGGGTTATGAATCTGTCCCTCCAGCATGTCCTATTTATTTCAGTGCTGAGGTTCAAGTCTCTCGAGCGCGTAGCTCGATGGGATTTGGATTTTCTGAGGTGCAGCAGTCACATGTGTGGATATGGCTTCCAGATAGGAGATTTATTATCAGGTAGTCGATGATGTAAATGCAGTTAGTGGTTGTGGACACAATTATGATCAAATGTGGCATCAGGCCACTGAATTGATTATATCAGCATGGAGGAGGTTAGCTGCAGTTGCCTGATAATAGATGGTTACAGGTGGTGGTCCTGCTAGCGATCACCAACTGACACCATGTGAGGAGTTCCTGTCCTCTAACATAGATCCTGACAGCTGAATGGAAATGACCCACATTGTGCTTGATATCACTGCTGATGTGGCTGGGAGGACAGGTGTGTCCCAGGAGCAGATTCCAGGTAAGCTTCCGTATGGCAACATTTATATTAGATTATAGACTAAAATAATAATTTGACTACTACTTCCTGTAATACATTTATTTTCTATTTATACCTATTGATAAGTTATATAGTTATACAAGAGAGTTGTTCAGTAGACATGGTTGTGGGTGGATGGCTCAGACAATTTTCAGTTACAGCTATTTCTTATAGGGTGTATAGACAATTGTGTATTCACTGTCCTTGCGTTACTCCCATTGTGATACCTAATGGCTGTCATTTCCTTGCTTTGTTCCTTCAAGGCCCATCCTCCTAGGAAAGTGTTGAGACATCTCTACATGGTAAGCAAATGTTTCTTTGCTTATTACTAAGCATCATTTATATATTCTGTATGTGTGAGGAGGGTGTCATGAGTGTCTGTATTGCCTTAGTATCTGCGATTGTGTGACAGTGTTACTTTTTGTTCATATATTTTGGGTTAATATTTAGGGGAGTAGTCATTTCATTCCTGTGTTTGTTGCTTATTATCACAGTTGATACAGTGGAAAGGTAGGACTCCTACAACCTTATGTCAGAGTATTGGTAGTCTGATGATGATGGTGGCAAAACAGAGACACAGTCAGGGGGTACAGAGGTTGAATCTGACACTGAGGTATCTCCCACATCCCCTGGATTTCCTTCAGACACAGTCAGTATGCCTACCCATACCCATTCTACTGAGCCCTCAGATAGCGGACAGGTTGAGGGTGACAGTTGATCAAGGAAGAGTAGTTACTGTGGTTTCAGTGCTAGTTGTCTTTGCCTGTAGCCAAACTGTGGGCAAGGTGCCATGCAGGACAGTTGATAGGGATGCTCGAGGAAGCCCTTTTGTCTGCTCTCCACCTGATGCTGGCATGTCATTATGTGCCACTCGCATGCTTAGGGACATCATGGAGGCACAGACACATTTCACTAAGGCCTCTGAGGACATTCTTAGGGCTCTAGATGTGGTACAAGCTGATGTGCATGACTGCTTCCTCACATGTGGCCGACGCAGTATAGACAGCATCTATGTGGCTGTAGGCCCACAACAAAATGGTGTTAGCCAATGTGGCCATACCATAGTGGAACTACTTACACTGCTCCATCAGTGATTGAGGTGTCCCCACCCAGATGTAGTAGGCCATGGGATTGTGGACCTGGGCTTAGTCATGAGGAGAGCTCATCCAGCAGCAGTCACTCATATTCGGGTAGCAGCACCACATCTGATCATGGACATGCCACTGACTCCTGGCAGAGCCAGTTATTGCAGTCAGGGGGTGATCACAATGAACAGATACCTCTACCATGCACAGCTCACAGCTGTCCAACATACCAGGACATAGGGCTATCACAGAGCTTGGCTATATTCATGCAGGCACTCGCACACATTTCACATTGTGTGCCCATACGGACACCCACACATACCAGCTAAATGAGGCATTAATAAGGGTTGTAGATCTTTTTGTCTCAGTGGCCATTTGATATTATCTGCATTTCTGCCTGCCTGCTTTTCTTTGTCACACACACTCACTACTTTGGTGTCAGTTTTGGTCTCCTGCCCTCCCAAACTCACCCGGTGCAAATCATGACAACGGCACCATCACCTTGTTTCTATTTTTTTGGATTCAGGGTATATAGGTATAGGTATATATATATATATATATATATATATATATATATATATATATATATATATATATATATATATTATTGCCTGATGCACAGGGTGCATAGCTAAATGACTGTTTAGGATATGTATTGGTGATGTCATTTGGAAAGGATTTCAGATTTCTTACAGCATTTTAGTGTTGTGATTACTACCTTGAAATCACCGATGCAACGGCCAGGCTTATTGCGCTACTTGTGTGAATGTATGGATAAGTAGATTTTGGACTGCATTTTCTATTCTGGGTATTTTAGATGCATAAGGCATGTTAGCTGATAAACTTCATAAATATACCCACATAAGTTAGTCATGTTACATATTGATGTCATTGCTGCAAAACTCACACACATTCTACTTAGGTACATTTTCAAGTAACAGTATGCAAGTATATGCCATCCATTTGTGTTTTACATATGTATTATCCTAGTACAGGTTCAACATTTCTTACCTTGATAGTCCTGCAGTTACAAATGTTGTCATTCAGGGCTGAGTCTGTTTGATGCTAGCAGTACACAGCCATTACATGGATAATTAAAGGTTGTGAGTGTTCTCTGGCATCAATTTTACTGTATGTATGTGCATAGGATAAACGTTGTACCCCCTTAGGTGGTTAGCATGTATTCTATCCATTGCCTCTTGGCCACAATGAGGGCATATTATGCATGCCTATGTCTACCTACACCCACAGTAGATGGTGGTTTCCCCCCCTCTGTCTCCTCACCTGCATGTGGCTGTGGTGACCTTGCCAATGGTGGTGGAATGTTTGCTCCTAGCCCTTGGTGTTCCTGTTGGAGTTATTTTTGCAGGATGAAATTGTGTATGATAGCAGAGACTGTGATAATTTCAGCACGTTTTGAGATCATACTGCAAAGCACCTCCTGTTGTATCTAGGCACAGAAACTATGACTTCGGCAGCCAATACTATCTTTTGCTGGTGTGATACCACAAGCTCAGGGGTTATTTTTGATTTGTTTTTACTTGATTTTCTTTACTCCTGAACTGTGGATATGGCCGACAATGCAACCTCGAACATCGAACTACCGTATGTCCCACAAACTGTCCAACCTAGTGATAGCATGGGACGATTTCATGCCTGTGTAACTGGTGGTGAGAATTTGTTACTCACTTATGAGCCGGACTTTGACTCAATGTATGCTATCAATGGTAATGAGACTTTTCTAAGTTTATCAAATGACTTGCAAGTACTAGAAACTGAGACAATTAAATTAAAAAAGTTACAAGTCCAACGCCAGTATTTTGAAGCATGTTTGGACAAGCATATTATTCCACGTGGGCTACGTATCTTGAAAATGCCTACTTCAGGTGACTCTATACCGGACCTTTTATATGAATGGCAGCAGCTCAATATTGAGCTTAGTAATAATTATATGAAGTTGTTAATCAGATTTCATTTACCTGAAGAGGAAAATCTAAGGTTAAAAGTGAATGATTTATATGACAAAATTATTAAGAAATATGTGAATGTAAATGTTGGCACTAAGATAGAAAGGGTTATAGATAATGTTTTGGTTTTTGAAAGGAGATTGATCGAACAAAAGAAGAATAAAATCATGAGGGATCTAAGGGATTTTAGGAACTCTAATGTATTCACTTGGCCCAGAGACAGACCAACTTTGAGTAACAATAATATTGGTGTCAGACCCCCATTAGGAAACAGGAGCCAGCATGAATCAACTGTACAATTAACGAAAGGGAATGCTCCTAGTGCTGAGAGTGTTGTGGATAGACCGGTAGGTCACAGACCGGTTAGTGTAACAACTAATCCTGATATTAACATAAGGAGGAATGTTTCGTACACTGAAATTGTTTTTCAGGAAGAGGAACATGGGGTTAGCACAGATTTTCCCGCCACTAGGAGTGAGAAGGAGAATGTAGTGGAGGGAATGGATTCTCATGCTACCCACACCACACCAGATCCTACCACTACAAGCAATGTGAGGGTACAGGATGAAGTTGTAGTCAGGAGAAAGGTCCCACAGAGTAACAGCAATACCCCTTTCCCTATAGCACAGAAGCAACATCAAGGGAGAACAAGATCGATGAGCAGGGGCAGACAAAAGAGGAAAGGTTCAGGAGGCGAGCAGCAAGGGCCCACCTTGAAAAGGATGTGGGAGAGAACGATTCGCTGATCGTGAATCTCTCCAAGAGAGTTTTAAATAAATATGAGGAAGAGGTCCTCAACAAAGGTTTAAGTTTTATACCCACTAGTAGGGGTAATGTTGCTAACTCCATTATCGATATCAAAATGTTTGTAAGGAACATCCAGTTGAAACTTGATTTTGGTAACACTTCTGAGCAACAGGACACCAGCAGGTTTAGAAGCAATAGTGTGTATATTCCTCAATTGCACCCGCTGCTGGATGTTTACTCAAAGATTACAGAAAATGACATTTATAGACACTTTGAAAACAATATGAATGTTAAGCATAAACAGAATTTAAGCTTCAATCAGAGGGTAGCACTTAATGACATGAGACATGACACTACTCTTGTTATAAGACCAGCTGACAAAGGAGGACCTATTGTCCTTATGGATCTGTTGGATTATAATAGAAGGATGGGAATACTTTTAGGAGAGACCACCTCTTATCTGAGGATAGGAATGGATGTGGTTAAAGAGAAAACCCTACAGGTTTACTATATGCTCGATGAGCTGCTAGCTTCTGGTAATATTATAAAGGAACTATATGATTATTTTAAAGTGAATAATCCCTTGGTCCCTATTATACAAGGTCTTCCCAAGGTCCACAAGTCGGCCTGTGATCCACCCATGAGACCAATAGTAGCTGGGCAAGGATGGGTGACTGAACCCTTTTCTATTTTTATTGAATATCATCTAAGACCACTTGTCAACAAGAATAAATTTATACTTAGAGACAGCAAACAGTTTTTGCTGGATCTATATGACTACATGAGAAAACTAGAGGATAATGCACACTATATTTTGGTTACATTGGACGTTGTGAGCCTCTTCACCATGATACCTAATGATCTAGGTGTACAGCATATACAAGAGTACCTTAGGAATCATTCTGATTTCACAAATGTGAAGATAGACTTTATTGCTCTTCTTCTAGAAACAGTTTTGTTGAACAATGTTTTTATGTTTGGAGATGATATCTTCTTACAGAAGGATGGCGTGGCTATGGGCACGTCCTGTGCCAATAGCTACGCCAACCTTGTCATGGCTCAATGGGAAGAGACATTCCTCCTCAACACAAGACAGTTCCAGGAACATGTTGGTTTCTACCGGAGGTTCGTAGATGACCTTTTCTTTATTTGGAAGGGGGATGAAGAAGGGTTGTTGACCTTTGTGGAATATATGAATAATTCAACTGGGTTCCTTAGGTTTACTTTAAATTACTCAGCAGAACATATATCATATCTAGATGTGAGCATCAATAGGCTCAGTAATGGGCTGCTCAACACTAATGTACACCGGAAGTTATGTTTTAGGAATACTATCTTACACAGGGATAGTATGCACCCCAAGCATGTGTTCGACAATGTGCTGAAGGGCCAGATAATGAGGGCTTCTAGGTTGAATCCTACTAGTGAAGGATATGCAGATGAGTTGAAAGGTCTGAAGGCAAGATTCTTGAAAAGAGGTTATAATGAAGACACATTTGAGTGTACCGCCTTAGATGTTGAAAACCTCAGAAATACCAGAGCAAAACCATACTTTTCTGAGCCTCTACCCCCTTCAGTATCAGAGAACCGAACTAACCCTATTAAGAACAGAGTTTCTATGTTCTACACTAAGGACTCGGTGGGTATGAAACAAATCTTGGAGAGGCACTGGGATCTTTTGATGTTAGACCAAGACATAAAGAGGATAGTGGGGTTGTGTCCCAGCATTTCCTACAAGAATCAACCTAATTTGAAAAGAATTTTGTGCAAACCTAGGAACAATCTAGAGGTAGAGCCAGTTAATACACAGTTGATGAACACTACACCGTGTGGTAGCTGCAATCAGTGTATGTTCATCAATGAGACAGTGAATTTTATCCATCCCACAAATCGAAGGAATTACAACTTTTACACCAGAACTTCATGTGGAAGCTCAAACATTATTTACATGGCGACCTGTGCAGCATGTCAAGCGTTCTATGTTGGTAAAACCAACAGGACACTCAGAGAACGTATTAGGGAGCACGTTTACCACATTAGGACAGCATCGATGGTAAATGCCCTGGCCAAACACCAGAAAGAGAGAGGGCCTAGCCACTCGTTTACATTCTTTGTTATCCAGAAAATCATACCGAATAAAAGAGGAGGTGATATTATTAACTTTACCCTGGAGAATGAGATGAAATGGATCATTAGGTTGAAGGCAGAGATGTATCCAGGACTCAATGATAAAGTACAGGTTAGACCTTTCCTTCGAAAAAGGAGATTACATGTACCTAAACGATAGACTGTTGAGTTCCTACAGAATCTATTTACCCTGGTCACTCATTTTGCATCCCCCTATGTGTGACCCTCTTTCTATTGCTAGGACATCACTAGCACCTTCTAAGAAGGCATTTTATAAACATGTACATGTTTACACTCGTCATGCCCTTTTTTTCTCCAGCTCAGTGCACTGTAGTTTCCCACTCCTTTTTCCCTTTCATTGCTGTATTCAACCCTTTGTTCACACCCACTCCACGCTCCGTTTCCCAGCCCTATGTCACTCCTGTTCCCTCCATGGGATTTAGACTTCCACTTTATCCATTCCCCTCCATCCTTCCCACACATTTCCCATGGCACATTCATGTTTCCCCCGTTTGGTCCCCTTGACACTCGTCTATTCCATCCCTCCTCGTGTTTGCCCCACCCTCCACCTTGCTTCCCCCCTTCTTTTTCCCCCCTTGTCATACCTTCTCTCCCCCCTACACACACCAGCTAGAGCTGTGGCCAGGCACCACTTACTATCCTTGGTTTGGCCCGGGTTTTTTGACATCACCACACCTAGGAAGTTTGTACTTTATAGTTTAATGCTATGTTCCAGTGTTTAACTTTCTCGCTGCTGATACACGGTATGTTGAAGTGCGAAGTTAATAGAATTTGGTCATGACATCTTCTGTAGCGCATGCGCACACTATTATTGAGTGTGTACAGAACATGCAGCCTGTATTAGTTTAAATGGGGACGAATATATACTCTCTACGTTCCGCTCCAGTTTTGGCTTACATCAATTTAGTTCTTTGGAAGCTATACATGTAAATGCTTCATGCGTACCCTTAGTATATAATTTAAGGGTTAACTGACGCTCTCTGAGTAAGGTTATCCCACTTGAGCTGTACGGAACGTTTTCTACTGTTTTTTGTTTACTACTGGCCATTTCTACTATTTTTTACTATTGTGTTAGATAGGTTGAAGTAGTAATGTTATGTTTTATACAGAGTTCTGCATTTAGCCCGCTTGAAGTGGACTTTCACTACTACACTCGGCTTCAAAGATTCTAGGTAAGAGCAATGTCCCTTTAAATTCAAGCTGAAGACATAGACAGGAAATACGTGTTTCACTGTGTTGATAGCGTAGCCGTGGATAAGCATAAGCAGCAACATGACTTGCTGCGTTTAAAGGTTTTTAATGCTTATGTGGATCAAATCTTTATGAAGTAGTAAGTATTAACTTGCTCTTCTGCACACATTTCTAGTGTGTGATACGTAGATCAGTTTTGTTATGCAAATAGTGATTATATGTACTTTTGTGCAGTTGTATTGCAGGGCTCTGCCATTATGGTTTTAGTTTGTACTAGTGTGGCAAGGAACAAGCAGTTTTTAAATGTTTACTCAGGATCTGATGGATTTATTGTTTTAAGTATTGTGTTTTAATAATGGAGTGTTGATCTTATGGTATTAGTTTTTACCGCTTAGTTGAATACGAAGCGGCTTGTTTCTCATATGTATAGCTTGTGTATGGAATCACTTGCAATGTGTTTTAATGTTTGAATTTATGCAATGATGTTTTAACCAATGGGGTGAGGGGACATGTTATAAGTTAACTGTTTGAATTTTGGTCATTGTGTAACAGTCTGAAGAAGCCGCATGGCGAAAGCGCTTACTGTGATTAAAGGAATAATTGCTCCACATTGCTAGAGTTAGCGTGGTGATTTTCTACTTGAAATTTGGAATTTTTTACCCAGGAAGGACTCATTTCTCCACATTGCTTGAATTAGCGTGGTGTTTTCTACCAGGAAGTTTGGATTTTATTGTCAGCTCTGAAGTGACTTAGTGGAAGGTTCCTTTCACTACACCATTTGGTTTGTGTATACCATTTCAGTTTTTGGTTCGTGGCCGTTTGACACCAGCTCCTGTTGTTTTTTGGATGTTACATATTGATGTCATTGCTGCAAAACTCACACACATTCTACTTAGGTACATTTTCAAGTAACAGTATGCAAGTATATGCCATCCATTTGTGTTTTACATATGTATTATCCTAGTACAGGTTCAACATTTCTTACCTTGATAGTCCTGCAGTTACAAATGTTGTCATTCAGGGCTGAGTCTGTTTGATGCTAGCAGTACACAGCCATTACATGGATAATTAAAGGTTGTGAGTGTTCTCTGGCATCAATTTTACTGTATGTATGTGCATAGGATAAGCGTTGTACCCCTTAGGTGGTTAGCATGTATTCTATCCATTGCCTCTTGGCCACAATGAGGGCATATTATGCATGCCTATGTCTACCTACACCCACAGTAGATGGTGGTTTCCCCCCCTCTGTCTCCTCACCTGCATGTGGCTGTGGTGACCTTGCCAATGGTGGTGGAATGTTTGCTCCTAGCCCTTGGTGTTCCTGTTGGAGTTATTTTTGCAGGATGAAATTGTGTATGATAGCAGAGACTGTGATAATTTCAGCACGTTTTGAGATCATACTGCAAAGCACCTCCTGTTGTATCTAGGCACAGAAACTATGACTTCGGCAGCCAAAACACATGCTCTGATATTTCTTGTTTGATTGTGTGCCTCATTATAGCATTCCTCTATAGGTGTATGTGCATTTCTGATGGGCATCATCAACCATGGTTCTAGTGCATCCTCTGCATCCCCCAGTAAATATCCTTGTGGTATATCATCTCTGGAAAATTACTGGTAGAGCTGTGAGTTGTGCCAGATGGGGAAGTCGTGGTGGCTGCCAGAGTTGGCAGCACACACATATAGGATGATTCTCTTAGCATTACACATGACCTGACAGTTAATGGAGTGGAACCCCTTTCTGTTTATGTAGACCCTTTTCCTGTTCCAAAGTTGGTGCTTTGATCTCAATGTGCATGCAGTCTGTGGCATCCAAGACTTCAGGAAAGTGTGCTATGGGGTAGAAATTCTGCATAGTTGTAGCTCTGTCCTTGGTGGTACAGGAAAATATATATAATCACTGGCATAGCATTCAGGAATTGATGTAGGATCCTGAATGTTTATGCCAGCGACATCCCCATAATGTCATCTGTAGGCCTTAGAAAGGTTTCTGTAGCTAATATTCTAAGTGCAACACACACCTTGGTCTCCACAGGTATGGTTCCCTTTTGTTTTCCCTTGCTCTAAGTTGTGGACAACAGAGAAGGAGTGTTCCTGGAGTGTGTCTCTTTCCAATCTGTAGTGCTGTACTATTTCCACCTCATGCAGACCATGAAAAGTTAAACAGGGTCTAAATACCCTTGTCTTCCTTGCCTGAAGTCTATCATCATCATCAGCAGCAGCAGCATAAACTTGAGCCTGTTGCACATACACATGCTGAACAGTAGCAGCAGCCCCTAACATTCTTTCCCTCTAGAGTAGTTTCAGTGGCTGTATTCCCATAGGTTTTGGAGTACAAGGCAAAAGGCTACACCAATTGTGCACAATTGCTTCATAGCTTGTTGAATGGCTCCTAGATCTTGGACTGGTTGATTAGCATACAATTGAGCTGCTTATGCTGTAATTAGCATGCCACGATGTTTATTGTGTTTGTGCTAGAGTACTACCATGCAGGATTTATTGAATCCAGGCAATTGTTTATGTTGCTAAATCGGTTGATTTTTATTATTTTTATTTTTAGTGGAGTTGAGCATATGAATGCATTTAATGCCATTGTTCTGTTCTAAACTGATCTGTGAAGCCTCGCCTACTTATTTGGTAGTTAGGTAAAAGTGCTTTAGACTCCTGAGTTTATTTTGTTCTTTTTCCTTGCTTGCATCAGTTTCAATAAAAGCAGTAAAGTGATGATGTTTCTCAAGGCCAAAATGTACCTTTTACTTCTTGTCAGTGTACTCACCCTACCATAATCATATCTTTAAGTGGTACTTACGTATTATCGCAACCAGATTTTCGCGGTTGCAAATTTAGTCCCATGTCTGAGACAACAGGTCTATTAAGCTGGAAAAGGGAGTGTAAGTAAGTAAAATTGCGGCACACATGGTTTTGAGGCAGGGAGAGGACTAACTGCCAAATTTTGGAGTCCTGACTCGCATGTCTCACTTTGCCAGTGAACTACATACTGCTGCATGCAGCGCATGGCAGATCCTGCCTTCCTGATTACAAGTGTGACATAGGCTAAGTTAATCAGGAATATACCATCCTTATGTTCATGGCCAGTACTCAAATTTTATTTTAGTCATCTGAAAGATTTTGACCGGCTATCTCAGTGTTTTTATCCCCCGTAGCAAATGTGCAGGTTGTAAGGTTTTACTTTTCTGAAACAGTCTTTCGCGTTTCTGCATTTTCACATGAAAATTTCACACCCCCAGAGTGTCATGCTTTCTGTGATGTGTGTGTTTAATATTAAATGAATCACGTCTGTAGGTGTTAGCTTTCTCCCCCTTTTTGGATGGTGTGCGAACTGTCAGTTGCTTTTTACCCCTTTTGGACTGCTAGTTCTGGGGAAAGGAATATATGCTGCAGACGCGGCTCTGCTGTGTTGCGTAGACATAACAGGACTTGGAAAAGCACTATGACTGACATGATGTTGGGAAATGGCATAGGTTCAAACAAGCAGTCATTTTTCAAGTACTACACTATTCCTACCTCAACAAAGTGGTTTTTTTTTTTTTTTTTTTTACAGCTAACATTCCCTGTGTGATTCTGCATACATTTCTGGTTACAGTCACACACCAGGAAACAAGCCATATTATCGCAAAAATCTGGTTGCGATAATACGCAAGTACCCTTTAAGTTTATGTAATAAACCTCCCTAGCCTCGGTTTGTGTATCCTGAGGCAATGCTGCCATCCTGCCTAACCTGATTAAAATCACCACTTCCATTTAATTAGCCCTAGCTTCAGACATTTAGTCTCATTTTAACAAAGATTGACACATTTGTGATCTCCCTCCCATCACAGACTCAGCTTGTGTTAGTTTCCAACCTGTAACATCTGCACTGTTTTAATACGCAAGACTATTGGCAGTGGACCTATCCTTATATTATATCTAATGTTTCTTTGTACTGTATTAACAATCTAGGGATTATTTTACATGCTTCAATTCTAGATGGATTAATATCTTACTTGCACTTAACAGTCAAGTAAATTCAGTATACTACCAAAGATTACACGGTCCGAACAGTTGCATATTTTCCACTCTCCTGGGACATCTCTGCAAAGGTTTTCTGCAACAGGCACTGGTAGAAGACACATTTAGTGCAGCCTCACTGATTCCCATGGTGGGAATTACACTTTGCTGTTTTACAGGGATTAATTCTGTGGCAACTAGGACTTATGACACGTTACTGACAACCTCTTACAGCGTACCTGTCTTGACAGCATTTAGATAGTTGACTTTTAGTTTGTTCTATCTCTTTCCTCACTTAACCCTGTTTGGTTCACTGACATATAATGCTGCAGTTTATCTTAGATCTAGCACACACAGAGCCCTTTCTTTTATCCCTTAGAATTGATATATCACTAGAAAGTTGAATTAATTCTGTAATGGTAAGGGTGGTATGCTCCTGACAAAGAATACAAGGTAGGTTCTCCTAGTCACCGGTTCAGCCAGATTACCCTGACTAGTTCCAGTTTTAACTACTTAAGTATAATACTTCAGGATTTTAATGTGACTGGTTGTCACATTTTTCAGCACTTGTTGCCCCATTGAAATATGGCAGATAGCATCTACGAATAGATCCCGGCTCAGGTTAATTAACAGTGATCTCTGTGTTAAAGCAGATAAATACTGCATGCCATGTAAACTGGATTTAGATCTGATGAAGTTCATTTAAGGATGAAAGCACGAATTTATAGGTTTTTCAATAAAGTTGTTTTGATTTCTAGAAGTTTCACCTGAGCTTGTCTGCATTGCATGTTTTTTCGTGATTTTTTTAGGATTCTCAACCAGCAGCTTTGTTGCTCACAAGCACCAGTTTTCCCTGTGGTCTATTGTTTTTTCCTTATGGGAAGGAGACATCTTATCCCCCTAAGGCTGGAAAACTATTGTGCATTAACACAAGGATGTGTGTGTGTGTGTGTGTGTGTGTGTGTGTGTGTGTGTGTGTGTGTGTGTGTGTATGTATATATATATATATATATATATATATATATATATATATATATATATATATATATATACATATACACACACACACACACACACACACACAATATAAAAATCTCTGGACTATTTTATGGGGTTGTGGGGGTTGAATTTTTTTGTTTTAATTTTGGTAGTTGCAAGTAACTCAATGGTTTACATTTACAACTACTTTTTGATGAATTTGTTTGATTCTGTGTGTTTTGATGTTTGATGTTTTGTGTTTTGATCAAACTCACTGCCAATTATTTACTATAAACAATAAATATGTATAACAAACCAAGTAGTATGAACAAAAATGTAGAGCACAGCACCACCGCAAACCAATAAAAAGCAGATGGCAAAGAGCAGTGTAAAATCCAAATAGACTTTTATTTGAACACAGGTGAGCGCTTTCGCGATAAAATCGCTTCTTCAGACAATACAAAACATCAGCAGTATCTCAAATATTTAAAATGAAATCAATTAAATATCTACTAATAAAAACATTGAAGTACAATAGCCATAAAAATTTAAAGGCACAGCTTTCTTTTAAGACAGAAACCATAAAATGCCGTTTTGCCATAAAAACACACATAGCATTATACTTATTTCAGAAGCTTTCTTTCTTTCAGAACTGGTTTAAGAGGTACTGATTCATTCAAACCTGCACCTCTATGTGCTGATACTTTAAGAATCCATCTTAATTCTTTCCCTTCTATGACATTAGTTATATCACCCAACCTAAAACTTTCATAAATTACTTCTACTGCCATAAACTTAAGCCAATGGTCAGTGCCTTTCTCTAGTATATGTTTAGCCAAGACACTATAACTATGGACCTTATTGGCACAATAATAATGGTCTTTAATTCATTCCTTAAGTCGCCTATTAATTTTTCCTATATAAAATTTTGAACAAATCACACACTGTGCTAAATAAACTAAGTTTTTAGTGGCACAATTAGCTGTAACTTTAAAAACAATGATTACCATTGTCTAGTTGTATGAATGTAGTGGATACATCAATGTATTTACAAAAAGTACATTTACCACAGATAAAGGTACCAAAACTAGTTGTCCTAACACTAGGTTGCTGTACTTTACTTGTATTAGGGAAATAAAGCTATCTTTTCAACATTTTTTTATTTTTACAAACAAAATTTGGGGCTGCACCAACAAACTCACATAGAATAGAATCAGAAGATAAAATATGCCAATTTTTTGTAATAATATTTTTTATATAAATGTAAATGGTAAATGGGTTAGTACTAAGCTAACTGCCCTTGCGAGCTATTTTAAGCCTAGCCAATTATCCCTTGTGAGACTCAAACCCTGCACTTTGTGCTTGCAAGGCAAACACCTTAACCATTAGGACACCCTTCCCAACAATGCTGTTAGTACTAAAAGTCTTACAGTAAGCTACATTGCTATAACTATTATTATGGGCAGTCTTTCTTATGTTTTCTTTATGCGAAAAAAAAAATGGGCGTCCACTACTTTGTCTAACTTGACCCTTTTACATGCTTTACCAACTTCAAAAGGTTTATAACCACATTAATTCTATACTAGTGGAACACACAGTTGTTTCAAATTCTTACTCCTGGTCATGGAGCCTAGAAACTTTTAAAAGCTGACCTCTTACCACATTTTCAAAACTATGTGGTGGATGCATACTGTTACATTCGAGATAACTCTGTGTATAACATGGTTTTCTATATCTTAGTGTGCAGCTTTCCATCTATGCCTCTATACAGGGTAACATCAAGGAAATCTATATAAGTGCAAGAATGTTTCATAGTAAACTTAAGGAAGGGTGTACTTGAATTTATAGCACTTAGAAAATTATTTAAACTTTCAAAGTCTCCTTTCCAAAACATATACAAGTCATCAACAAAATACTGAGAATTTTACATACACATTAAATTGTTCAATATTTAAGATGTTTACATTTTCCCAGTATGCCATGACCATACTGGCGTAGCTATAGCTATTGGCACAGGATGTGCCCACAGCTACGCCAGAGGTCTGCAAGTAATATTGCTTCTCAAATAGAAAAACATTATATTCTAGTACCAACTCTGTAAGGTAGCAAATAAACTATTTTTTCATCAGTGAGAAAGCCGCCTTCTTTAAGAAATTTTTTTTACATAGGAAAGACCTATTTGGTTAGGTATAACCATAAACAGAGGCGTAATATCTAAAGTTACCATAATCTCTGTACCAGTTTCAGCATAACTCTCAAGAAAAAAGTAAAAATCGCTTAAGAAATGTTCTGTATCATGCAAAACAATAACATACTTGTCTTAAATGTCTTTCTATGTATAAAAACACCGGTTCGGTTAGCCTTCCACCTCCAGCTACTATGGGTCTAAAATCTGGAGTTACACCATTTTTATGTATTTTCATTAAACCATTCAATGTAGGTACAACAGGATGTTCTACTATAAGATACTGGAATAGATCTTTAGAAATAACGGTTTCTTCAAAGCAGTTAACAAGAGACTTAGTGAAACTTTCAATTAACTTTTGTACAGAATAAAGTTCTATACTGGTATATGTATTGTATACTGCAGTGGTGGTGCTGCGGTAGTGCTGTTGCCTCACAGTAAGACTTTGTCCCGTTCGATTCTCAGCTAGAGTGTCTTCTGCGTGGAGACATGCGTGAATGGGCGTACCTTCGTTGAAGGTTGTGCGTCAGGGCTGGTAACTTGGCACGTAAAAATCTACTGCCAATTATTAGCGTACCTGAGTTCTGCTATGGTGACCCCTAACCAGGAAAAGCCAAAAGACACAACACCTGGTATATGTATTGTCATCTCTAAGCATAGTATTCATAATAGTAACATAATACTCTTAACACAACAAAGGAATTGCCTTTATCGGCTGGTCGCATTACAATGTCATACCTCTGTAAATTTTTAAGTGCTTGTCTTTCATTTTTATTTAAGTTATAAAACTTATTTTGTTTATACTCACTATTTGTTGTTCACATACATTTGAAAAAACTTCCAGAGTGGAAGACAGTGTTGGACAGAAAGCATTTGGCTTTTTATAGTTAAATACACTTTCATGTGACACAGAAAAACCAAACTGCTCTTTAAGAGCTATTTTTCATACAATTTTAGCTCTACAATAGTGTCAGCTAAATCAGCTCTTTGAGAAGGAATAAAAGACCAACCTTTTTTTAACTAAAGAAAGTTCAGCTTCTGTTAACTGTCTCTGCTAAAAGTTCCATACTAAGAAAACCACAAAACGAGAGGCTCACAGTACACTCCAGAACGCAATTTATAGTAAGCGCTTTCGCTGGAAACAATTCTCCAGCTTCTTCAGACTAATAAAATTACATGAAAATTACCCACAAACTTTAAAAAACCCACTTAAAACCATGCTTCCAATAAAATTCAAAAGCCAGTGTTGATGTCACTCAAACTAATTCCAATTTAAAGTAACAGAATACAGAACAATGAAAGTGCTAATAAAAAATGGTTATTTTAACCAACTAGATATTATTCCTATGTAAGAAAAGCTTGTATTTGACCAATAATACAAAGCTATTTTGCCTTATTGTAAACAAATTTACAAATTAAAAATTATTACTATATAATACAAGTGCAAACTACATACAAGTAACTACGGACAATTGAGTTTGCCGTATTTGTGATCAACAATACTATTCACAATGTTTTTCAAATGGAATTCTCTGCACATCTTAGATTATAAAATTATTGTACACGTGCACTACGCTATAGACCTAACCATGATAATGTTACTCTAATAGCGTATATTTATTTATGCTCTAAAACATTAAACACAGTTTGAACTACAACTTGTTGAGCATCTACCCATAATTACCTAGCTAGTGCTTTCATTTTAATAAACATTTTATTGGCAGTGCCTCGTTCAACCCTGGTGGTGTATGGGCTCCTGTCCGAATTTGCCATTCTAGTTCTGCTTCCTCAAGTACTAACTCCCAAGGACCCCCTCTTAAATTCTTCTCTACTTTTTGCAACACTACAAATGAGAACTTATGTGAAGGCAATTCCAAGATATGTTTTGCTAGGGCGTTAGTAATAACATCGTTGTTAATGCTGTACAGGTGTTCATAAATTCTTTGTTTCATTTTCCTTTCAGTTTTCCCCATATGGAAAGCCTTGCAATGGTCGCAAACTGCTGCGTAGACCACCCCCTGGGAATTGCAGTTAAATTTAGCATCCAAAACATATTCTCTGTCTCTGATTTTTATTTTATTGGTTACTTTAATGAATTTACATTGATGTCATCTGCCACATTTACTCATACCTGTACAACGCTTAACTGTTTTTTTGGAATTCTCAACCAAGCTTTTCAAATTCAATCCCCTCCTGTAAGTTAGATGGGGAACTTGGTAGAAAAATTTCCTTAGCCCATGATCATCTTGGATAAACACCCAGTTTTTACTGACAATCTCTCTAATGTATTGAGAGTCTAAGAAATAGGTTGTCAGAAATCTGATATCCTGTCTGGGGTTTAGTTCACAAATGCAGCTGATGTCTAGGTCTAGCTGTGATAAAGAGGGGGCTGTGTCATATCCTTTAAACACCAGAGGGGAAAAATGTTATGAACATCTTTTATTAATAACTTCATCAAATATCTGTTCGATGAAGGCCTGTGGATAGCTCCTCTCGCCAAACATAGATTTTAAACATTCACATTCTGTAGTGAAATCTACAAAGTCAGAGACCATTCTTGCTGCCCTTACTGCCTGCCCTTTCACTACAGCTTTCTTTTGGTGCAGCGGGTGGCAGCTTGTGAAATGCACAAACGCATTCGAATAGGTTGGCTTACGGAAGATGGTCGTCCTAAATCTAGTATTCGGGCGATCCTTGGAAAGGTGAATGTCAAGATAGCCTATCTCTTCACGCCCTATTTGAAATATGAAGTCTAAGAAGTTGGTAAATGCTGTGATTTCATCTATAAAGCGTTGAATCAAAGATTCTTCACCTTTCCATATTAGGAACATGTCATCCTGGTATCTTGTGTACCAGGCTACATATTCCCTAAATTTCAGATTTTTTAATAGAAATGCACTTTCCCAGTAAGCCATGACACTATTAGCGAAACTGCTGCCACACGGGGCACCCATGGCTACCCCACTTTTCTGTAGGAAAAGCTGGTCATCAAAACACAGAAAATTGTTAGTCAGGACAATCTCTAGGAGTGTTTCAATGACATAGATATCTTTGTCATCTAAACCCTTAAGGTGGAGGAAGTCTCTAACCCATTCTACACCAAGTTGTTGGGGAATAATGGTGTACAAGTCTAACATCCACCGTAATAAAGATTAAACTGTCGTTGTATTCAGTATTGTTGACATTCTTAAGGAAGTGCCATGAGTCGTGACAGATTTGAGGCTCAGATCTAACAATTGGCTTTAACTTGGAGTCAACATATTTAGCACATGCATAGGTAATGGACCCCCTACCATCTATTATTGGTCTAAATGGTGGGTTAGTTAGATCCTTATGGATCTTGGGGCCCCAAAAAAAGGTTGGAATAATAGGTGCTGGCATATTTAAATAGTGTAAGGTGTCAATGTCTATGCCCCCTTCCAAAAACAAATAATTTAAGATGTTATTAATACTCCTATATGCACCATTGACTTGATTGAGACTAACCTGTTCATACACAACACTGTCTAAAACGGACTGCATTCTGCTTATATATTCATGCTGATCCATGAATACTAACCCTCTGCCCTTGTCGGGTTTCATAACCTGTACTTTACATACATTCAACAAATCAATAAATGCAATTTCTTCATTAGAAATATTCTTGTGCTTAATTGAACAGCCTTCTAAAATCAATTTCACAAGCTTTTTCAAATAAAGCTAGAGTTTCTTGCAACTGTGCATTAAAAAGGCTACAGACACTCAGGTTATTAGTCAATGCTGAGTTGGACCCCATAAGATAGGAGAGGTTCAACTTGCGTACAAACATTTTGAGGTCAATAATCGTCTTGACCAAATTAGCCCTCTTGTCAGGCACAAAAGTCAGACCTTTTGAGAAGAAGTTGACCATGTCCTTATCCACCCCGAAGGGAACTAAACTTGAAAATTTTAAAATCCCCTTCAGTACATACTAGTATTTGTGGCAAGTCTCCTCTTATCTCTTCTTCAGATTCTGACATTTCCTGCTCTGACCCTGCCTTCTGTTGTTGGTATGTCAATTCGGATAATATTGTTGAACATCGTTGTTCACCCGGTAATCCTGCTGATTATTAATATTGCCATGAACAGCAGAATTCATACCAGCTGTTTGCTCATATTGTTGAGGAATATGTCGTTATTGGTTGTTTCTGATCCTCTCACTACAGCAGACCAGAGAGGCTGAATTATCAGCCATACAGTTAAGCAGAGTCATCCTGGCTAGTTGTGTTATCTTGTAAACCTGTGTGGCCATCATTGTCTCCGCTATTGTAAACATTGGTGACAGGTGGAGGGGCTGGATAAGCAAATTCTTTTGAGTATTCATTCAGATCCCTATACATTTTCTTCTTTTTAGTCTGAATGTTCTTGGTCAGACTAGCTTCAATTCTATTGAAGATCTGAGCATATTCAAACCTATACCTATCATAATCATCTGCATTAATTATATTTTGTTCTAATGTTTCTAAGTCCCCTCTTAGGGAAGCAATTTGCACCAAATAATGTTTAACTAAGATGCCGAGAAATTCCAAGCCCTGTTTGTCAAACAGAGCCTTCAACTCCATGTGAAACGGGGATCCGTTCACAAGCCCTACTGGGTACCACCACTGGCGCAAACCTTTCGGGATAATTTTCTTATTTATTCATTCTTCCAAGTAGGAAACTTCAAGTTGTAGTTTCCTACATTTAAATAATTTCTGATCAAATTCATTTAGATACCCCACAAGGGAGTTGATAACATTGTTATTGTTGATGGCCCCATCGTTCAAAATACTGGTGTTGGTAAAAAAGGAAACTTCTCTCAAAAAAGCTTCAGTTGTTGGCACATCACCGGTTCTATGTCTGTAGTTGAGTGGGTGTTGGCTCCCCACCATCGGCCTGAAACGGCTCTCTTCACTCACCACAATTGGCTAAAAAAGTCGCTCTATTCCCATCATTAGAAATTGTGGGAAGTTGTGAGGGCAGCTCAATTCGATGACCACTAGATGCACCCACACCTGTGTGAGCTGCCTGCCCATTGCCCACATCCAAGCGTTGCGATAACAATTCAACTTTCTTTAACAGTTCTTGCACAAGAATGGTGAGGTTACCTGCAGCATTCGCTTCCAAGGCAGCAGTGGATGTATTGTTTGTTCTGTTCTCTTGTGTAAAGAGTAGTTGTAAAGGTGAACCTGAGCCACTCACCATTAGGAAGACAAAAACAAAAACTAATGGCAAAACCAGGAAAACCACAAAACGAGAGGCTCACAGTACACTCCAGAAGACTTTAATTTATTGTAGTAAGCGCTTTTGCTGGAAACAATTCTCCAGCTTCTTCAGACTAAAAAATTACATGAAAATTACCCACAAACTTTAAAAACCCCACTTAAACCCTGCTTCCAATAAAATTCAAAAGCCAGTGGTGATGTCACTCAAACTAATTCCAATTTAAAGCAACAGAATACAGAACAATGAAAGTGCTAATAAAAATGGTCATTTTACCCAACTAGATATTATTCCTATGTAAGAAAAGCTTGTATTTGACCAATAATACAAAGCTATTTTGCCTTATTGTAAACAAATTTACAAATTAAAAATTATTACTATATAATACAAGTGCAAACTACGGACAATTGAGTTTGCATTACTTGTTGTCAACAACAATACTATTCACAATGTTTTTCAAATGGAATTCTCTGCACATCTTAGATTATAAAATTATTGTACACGTGCACTACGCTATAGACCTAACCATGATAATGTTAATCTAATAGCGTATATAATATAATGGTCTAGTCCAGCCCCAAATTTTGTTTATAAAAATAAAAAATCGTTGAAAAGACAGCTTGGTTTCCCTAATACAAGTAAACTACAGCAGCCCTATTATTAGCACAACTAGTTTTGGTACCTCTATCTGTGGTAAATGGACTTTTTGTAAATACATTGATGTATCCAATACATTTATACAACCAGACAATAGTAATCATTATGTTTTTAAAGTTAAAGCTAATTGGGATTCTAAAAACTTAGTTTATTTAGCACAGTGTATGATTTGTTCAAAATTTTATATAGGAAAAACTAATAGGTAACTTAAGGAATGAATTAGAGACCATTATTATTGTGCCAATAAGGGCCATAGTTATAGTGTCTTGGCTAAACATATACTAGAGAAAGGCACTGATCATTGGCTTAAGTTTATGGCAGTAGAAGTAATTTATGAAAGTTTTAGGCTGGGTGATATAACTAATGTCACAGAAGGGAAATAATTAATATGGATTCTTAAACTATCAGCACATAGAGGTGTGGGTTTGAATGAATCAGTACCTCTTAAACCAGTTCTGAAAGAAAGAAAGCTTCTTAAATAAGTATAATGCTATGTGTGTTTTCATGGCAAAACAGCCTTTTATGGTTTGTCTTAAAAGAAAGCTGTGCCTTTAAATTTGTATGGCTATTGTGCTTGAATGTTTTTTTATTGGTAGATATTCAATTGATTTCATTTTAAATATTTGAGATGGTGCTGTTTTGCATGGTCTGAAGGAGCGATTATTGCGAAAGTGCTCACCTGTGTTTGAATAAAAGTATTTGGATTTTACCCTGCTGTTTGCCATCTGCTTTTTATTGGTTTCCTGTGGTGCTGTGTTATACATTTTTGTTCATGTATAGATAGATATGTGCATATGCAAATATTTTTGACTGACATCTAGTAAGTGAAAACTTATTCAATAATCTTGGGAAGCTTTGTGTAATGTAGTTTTACTGGTATTTATTTTTAGTATTAGGTTTTCTGATCTGGTGTTATTTCCTCCAGTAGTACATTTTAAGTATTTACTTCAAAGTTACAACCAAATTACACTGTGCCTTATAGACCAAGAAGAGGTTGGTTGTAAGTAACTTGTAATAAATAGCATTTAATGAATGATTCTTTATAATAAGTTCCAATTTCCTAACCCTGTGATTTTTCAAGTGAGGAATCATTGAAAGTTTTCATGTTCTTTCAGGCTGCTTGATCAAAGTCAATAAAATAAATTCAGCACTTAATTTAGTAATGGCTTGGGTCATTGAGGTATAATGTGGGCTGCCCTGCCCTTGGGGAAGTCAGATGTGCACAAGGTTGTAGGACACTGGGTATATTTTCTTGAGTTGCAGCTCATCAAGTTGGATTTTAAATTAAGAATAGCTGCCAGCACAGTTTTACTGCACCATTGGTATTTTCAAAGATTTGAGGCTTTTCAATTTTATATGTGGTTGTATGAACTGTGGAATTAGTAAATTTAAGTATGGATTGTATTGGGGTCAAAAGCTTCCACAAGGAGTGTGAAGACAGGCTTGTCCTCTAGCTAAAAAAAAAACTACTTGTTGAGACTTCAAGCAGTTTCTTTCATCTAGCTGAAACATCAGCCAGCTGCAACTCGGTGAGACACAGTCGAACCTTTAAAATGATCCAGAGTTCTTCCTGGAAATTTTCTTTTTACAGTTTGATGGGCCACAGAATATGCTTTTCAGAATTTTGCAGGTAAACTCTAGTTGATCTTTAAACTGCTCTCTGTGAGTTTTCATAGATCTTTAAAGCTGGTGTCAATATTTTATAATCTCACCATTAATTTTTTAACCATAATTTATTTTCTGTGTGCCATGTTTCGTGATGCTGCACTGGTTAACACAGATGGTAAGGCCATGCCCTGTACAGGCACAACTATTTTCTTAGTCTCTCTTCAAAAAAGGCTCTGGCCTCATCCTTCCTGCTACCAATACTTCTATATGGCACTTCCATCCTCAATAATCTACAGACCTCCTTGAGAACAAAACTAGACTCTTGCTACAACAAAGTCACTAAATTTGCTACAAATGCAAAATTTCCTACTCATCACTGTTCCTCTCTGCATCAACTAAATTAGCTAGAATCCCCACACTATCTCACATTTTTACAATTAACTACAGCCCATAAGCTCATCTACCATCCAGAAACCTGCACTTCCCACTCCTCCATACTAACCATGTATCATCCTAACAGACACCTCCGGTCCGAAAACAAAATATTACTATCCACAGAGAAACCCAAGCTGTCAGCCGGTCAAATGTTGTATTCCTATACTGTCTCTAAGGTGTGAAATAAGCTCCCCCCTTCACTCAAAACTATCAGCAACCAGACCTCCTTTAAAATATCCCTCAAACTGCATCTCTCCTTCCAGTGGTTATGCTCCTGTTTCCCAACATACAACCACAACTCCTGCTTTCTCTTCCTGCTGTTATACGTCTGACTATCACTTCCTTCCCTCTGCCTACTTACTGCTTCCTGTTATACCTCTATTACTTCCTTCCATTCACTCTACTTACTGTTTCCTGTTATACCTCTATTACTTCATTCACTCTGCTTACTTCCTGCTTCTTGTCACTTTAACCTGCCCTTTCCCTCTTTTACCTTCTATTGCTTACTATTCTTACACCGCACTTTACTGTTCACAGCTAAGAACCTGCAGATACATTATGTTCATGTGTTATTTGGACACACACTATGAACCATGTAGACATATTTCACTCGTGTCATTTGAATATATGCCATTTATTACTTCTATATGTTCATGACTGTAATCTTTTCACTGTTTTATCATCAGTTTTATTCAATGTAATAGTACTGCTCGATTTTTTTTTTCTCTGTAATGTGTATTAATATTTTCTTTGTATGTAATTTTGTGGAACTTTCTCCCCGGGCCTCCACTAAAAATGTGTGCATTCCAGGCCCAGTGGACTTTCCCAGTTAAATGCAATAAATAACTGCTGTGCCAGGTACATAATATTTGTAGAGCATCTCAGAGAACATCAGTTTATTAAATGATCATATTACACAATTTCAGTCATTCACATATATAATTATCCATAACCCATTTCCCATTCTACATATGAGAGTAAGAAAACAAAAGAAAGTGACGCCAGCAGATCACTCAGCTTTGCTTAATAATTCTCAACAAAGCCAAAATTAATGGGGGGCAACAAAAGCCGCAAATCAGGGGCATTTTTTTAAGTGTTGTTTTAGTATTGCATTAATATGCGTTTCTGAACAATACGTTTGAAACTCTAATGTCTGGCATTTTTGAGTGACTATAATCCTCAGTGATTTTTACCAAAAAAAAAGTTTTACAAGGGACAGAGTAAATGGATGAGGCATGATCAAGTACTGTACATGTAGCTGGGGACAGCTAAGAGGTCTAGGCCGTAGTATGGAGCCGTCTGAGATACCTCTGGTAACCGTTATTATTGACAGGTAAACCGCAGAACCTTGACTTGTGTCCTGCTACTTTAGTGTTCTACTCATTAAACTGTATATGAACTGACATTTACTTCTTTGAAATTTTCAATTATTTCCTCATATCCAATTTTAAAATGCCTTACTAAGTTAAGAGAAGCAGTATGCTTTAGGAGTCATTAACTGAATCCCATGTTACCTCCCAAATAGTTCCACAAGATTCAGAATGCAAGGCTTCCTTTGACAAACCCATACAGTTCCATATCAAACAGCAGAACCCCCATTGCTAAGCTCCCTTATAACACTCCATAATTTCACATAGCATATAGCTCAGGTTACCGAGTCTAATATGCTTAGGGCTCCACTTTATGGAATCTGGTACCATTATAGACTTTTGCCATAGTATGGCAGTTAGCACAGAGAATTATATCTATGGACTGCTTGCGATTTATTTCCTGTAGTACAAGGTTGGATTGCCTCAGCCTTCATTTGCCTATGGTGTGAACTTGAGCAAGTCACTTATTCAGACAGTGTTTTTTGGGCACTTGGCAATTTCAGAAAGGCTCTTTAATGGTCTCCTGGACTACATGCCTAGCACCTGCCTATGAGCCTATAGGTTACTTGCACATGTAAACAACTTATTTAACATGACTGGGAGTGGTTTAGTCAGGTTTTCCTTGATTCATTGTATGAATCCATCAAGTATGTTATATGGTTCTATGGAACCTAAGTTTTCAATTTTACTTGTCACTACACTGCTTACACCAAGAATCCTATACATCTTATATGGTTATATTCTTAGAATACTATGGATTTCTGACACAATTTGAGTCAATTACATACTTTGAATGATTGCTATGTTAAAACTGACAGGAGTAAATTGTTTGAGGGGGAGCACTATTTGCAAAAATACATTTCACCTATCCCTCCTGCCATAGAATAAAAAGTCAATAGTCTTCTGGTAAAATTAAATTTATCAGCTTATGCATTAGTTGGAAGTGTTGCTGAGCCCAGAGTTTACAGTCATATGTTCTTCTGAAGGTAATAAAAAATCTTCTCTACATTCACAATAAGAACTAATTTGTACTCATAACTCCATCTTATTATTCTGATACAGTATATTAAATATGTATTAAAATATTCTCTAGCTGTGTGGTAACATGGAACCACTGCTTTCTTTTTTTTCCAAACTACTGTCCCTTCTAAGGCATCACTTAACTGCTAATTTACCTGTTACTAAGAGTTATAAAATCTTCATTAATTTGTTGAAACTAGTTGTGTTATGCTCTATGTGTGTGTGTCTGTGTAAGGCACTATTAAGGGCTATGGATTTTCCTGTAAATCAAATGTGGTTTTAACACATGTACTTTTCCATTAAAATATGAATAGTTCTTTGAAATAAAACTTGTTTACTTCTTGGATAGATATACTTGGCAGGAAGTAATGTACAGACCATTAGACATTACAGTAAATCAAATGTGCTTTAGCTAAGCATGCTGATACATTAAAATTAGCATAAACTTGTGAAAATAATCATTGCTTATTATCCTTAATTAGATGTACACAGGGGAGACAGTGTATATTACGTTTTTATTTATGTATGGATTTATTTACTTAGTTTTGTTTACTGGGTTAGTCCTGCCATGCCTGCAGCCTATTTTCAGGGGAAAAATCAAACTGGCATTTCTACAGATGGTGAACATTTCATCAGAACATAGGGGAAATTCCAATACTCTTTTCTTGGCCAAGGTTTCTTACTACTGGATATTCAATGAAGAATAAAACAGAATTAGAAATTCTTCCCAGACAAGGCTTTACTGATGCTGATGCACCTGTGGTTGAAATCATACATCTCGGAACTTCAGGACTATCCTAACAGGTTCTGGTAGAATTGACAGAGGAAACCCAAACTGTCAGTCCCAAAAGGCAGCTGATTTGTCTGCTGTTGTGGAACTGGTCATAAATGAGAATGGCATGATTTATCAGGACGTGACTCAGGTATCAGATGGATGACCACTGTGTTTCAGAGTATGCCCAATGCAGATGGAGTGCCAATGTCAACAAATGTAGATGTGTTGGAGACTGTGCAGGCATCTGACTACAGATAAAATGAGTATTTGGATAAGCTAAAAACAGTAAATAAAGTTGGCTCTGTGTCACAAATGGATGACTGTGGCCAAAACAATGTGGGGTCATTTAGTGGCCTGGGGAGTGGAACAATTCACGAGTAAGGGAAGGAAGGATGATAGCATCACTCTTTCAGGCAGCTGTTTCAACATGCTGGGAGCATGAGCAGGGTTAAACTCTGATGGTGACACTGCAGCTGTGACAAAGGCAGGCGCATGGTGCAAAGTGGGTGGGCAGAAGAGGGGAATAACGCCATGTAGCTGGGGGTGACTCCATTGGAATCCCACTTTGTGATATTATTTGGCATGCCTATGGCTGTGTGAGGCTTATAGGAAAAACACAGTTGGTTGCAATATTATGGATACCGAGGTTCTTCCCTCTTCGGCTTTGGGACTATGAATGGACTGGTAAGCTTTGGGACTATGAATGGACTGGTGACCAAGTGGGCTTACTATCTGGAAGAACAAACCCAGCAGATAAAGGGACACAGCTACAGCATATTTCCAAATCTGCACCAGGGACGATGTAGTAGAAGGATATGAAGGAGATCTGAAAATATTAAATATTTTATGCCATATTCCAAATGTTGCATGTGTACAAACTAAGAGATATGTTATTTTTATAGAAGTCAGCTAAAAATTGTTACTTTATTGGGAATGCCACTGGACTGGAAATTGTCCAATATTAAGGACTGAGGAGAGACAGTGCATTGAAAAAATATCATACTACAATGTACTAAGTGAGTAAGTAATGAACATTGCTGGTCTGATTGCACTCCAATCACTGCAGAAGAGGATACTGCAGGTTCTGTAACACAGAGATGCAAATATTAGGAAGGAGACTGAAAATGTTTTCAGTCACACAGCAAAGAGAAGTAAAGATGATTTAGGAAAGTTAGCACTGGAAAAGTCATTCAAGATTTTGGCACAGAATGTGGAAGTCTTCTAATGGAAAAATGGGAAAGTTAGAAGATACGAGTTTGTATAGAATGTCTTTTCTGTCATTAAATATAAATTATATGAAAGGAGATTTGGGATGTCATACTGTGTCTTACTGGTCAAAGCAACAGGTATTTGATATTATGAGTTTGCTAGATACCAGATTTTGTACAGAATGTGAAAGACAATGATTTCATGGCTGATGTGGTGGAGACATTATTTGGATATGGAAGAATGTTCAGGGGTCATACCACAGACAAAAAAGGAATAAAATTCAAAATGTTTTATGCATAAATAACATTTTAATAAAGTCTGCATGCTATTTTCAATCACTTTTGTGGGATTTTTAAAATTCACTTAAGTCACAACCAATTTAGTCAGATGGTGGAGGATGGTGCGACTTCTCTGGTAGAGACCAGAGAAACCACCACCTATACCTGGGATGGAATGAAAGGAATACTGCCAACAATGTCCATATGGAAAAGAGGGGCAATGACGGTATACAGTCCAAAACACACACACACACACACACACACACACACACACACACACACACACCAACCCACCCACATACATGCGCACACACCCTTTCATTTAAGTAATCTGAGTGTGTGTAGGAGATGTGGGATTTAATGGTAAAAATCTGAATCGTCCTGATGGATGTGTAAATGATGGCCTCCTCCTTGTTGACCCTTGACCCATTGATAAGGGATGTGTTGGACTAGTGGTTGGGAGGAGACCAATGACTGACAGGCAGTGGTGCTAAAAATGCAAAGACAAAACACCATCAAATGGAAATTTTGTTTTTGTCCTATCGTAAGGATCGCAACTACTGCAAATCATATGTGGTATTGAGAAATAGACTGATCATAAAATAACTTTTTTTAACAACTGAAATGCAAGAACAATATAATACATACATCACTGTAAAACAACATGATACATGAATGAATATCCATATATACAAACGCACAAACACACCCTTTCATTTAAGTAATCTGAGTGCGTGTAGGAGATGTAGGATTTAATGGTAAAAATCTGAATCGCCCTGATGGTTGTCTAAATAATGGCCCCCTGCTTGTTGACCCTTGACCCATTGATAAGGAATGCATTGGACTAGTGGTTGGGAGGAGACCAATGACTGACAGGCAATGGTGCTAAAATTGCAAAGACAAAACACCATCAAATGGGAATTATGTTTTTGTCCTATCAAAAGGATCACACCTACTGCAAATCTTATATGGTATTGAGAAATAGACTCATCATAAAATAACTTTTTTTAACAACTGAAATGCAAGAACAATATAATACATACATCACTGTAAAACAACATGATACATGAATGATTATCCATATGTAGAGAAAGATATGCTTAATACTAACTACTAAAATGCAAACATATTTTTAAGACTATAACTGCTTTCTATTCTATCACATAAATATCCACATCAGCCTCTTAAATTCAGTTCTAACTATGCTTATGTTACAATTTCTCCTATTAGATATCAAGCAATGTACTTAAAGTGTCATAAAGTTAACCTTTTCACACAATGTAAAACACAGTATCGTAAAATGTATCTTTCTACCTATTATTGAGTATGTTGATCAAATCAATCCTGTTATATCAAGTGAAATCCCCATGGTTGTCATCTATAGTCATCATTCATATCAGCTATATCTTTATCATGAGTTATATTATGCAAAGCGTCATTTACTCATTAAATTTTGTTAGAGCAAAGAAAAAACAATAATGCAGATAATTCTGACTACTCGCCTTTGTTCTTTTTTCTACTCGACCACATAATGAAACTGTGAAATGTTTTTAAGAAATAGTTCTGCCAGGTGATAGCATGTTTTTCCAATAATTGCATATGGTAGCTAACACAATGTATGTAATTATTCTGGTCCAGTGTGAGATGGTTATATCCAGATTATATCCCAGTGCTGTTATGTTTAAAAGTCAAGAGAGACCATTACTATCATCTAGGAGAGGAAAGCTCATGGTCTGACTTATTCTGCCTGTTCTTCAATTTCATAACCTTTGTATTTCCTTACATTGCTTGTATCATACCACATATCCAGCATGCATTGACATTTCTGTCATTAGCACTCTTCAAGCTGTCTAGATATAGATGCCATGTGTGAAAACACTTCATCTAGGTAAATTGTGTAAGGTATGAGAAACTGGAACCCACATACGATTTAAGTATCTGGTCCCATTCCTAATCCAAGAAAGTCCAATGCAGATGTGTGTCCCATTTATTCTGTATAGGCAAAACTGGGTCTTGTTGTAACTTCTTTATCTATATATCTATCTATATTTCTATATCTATATTTGTATATCTATATTTCTATATTTCTATATCTATAGTTATATATAGCTGTTTTATTCTGGGTGTATTGCATATATTATGACCATGATTAGATGTACACTTACCTCTCTGTAGCCATATAGGCCAATCATTACTCACCACCTTTAAGTTTTTGTCAACACAAGAATGAAGGTGGAACTATAGCCACCAGTGGATAGTCCCTGAAATACTATCAGTTTGCTGTAAACACCTGCAGAAGGCAAATAAGGGCTGTTGTAGTATCCCCAAACTCTATGACGCAGTGAATATCTTTAGCTACCCAATTCTGCCAAATTATTATATTATTAATTATGGCTTTAGAATTACCACATATTGTAATACCCAACCCCATACGTTTAACTTTCTTCTTTCCTTGTTGGTTCACACAAAGTTTATTCTCAAACCATTCTTCTAACCTTCTTGGATCCCAGCGGTTTGACATATTTGCAGTCTTCTTGTTCTGCAGTGTCAAATTAAATTCTGGCTTCAAACCGCAAGGGGTTAACGCTATGTTTTGTTTTGAGATATTGCTCATCTATTATTACCCTCCCATAACCCCAAATAAGAATGCATCCCAACTATCTTTCTCATATTGTTCTAAATATGTTATTCTGAGAAATTCTCAATTTTTGTTCCTGGCAAAGGTAATCAAAGATTCTCTTTTGTATTGTTTGGATACTATTTGACCAAATCACTCATGGAAGCAATTCATACCAGTGGCTTGTTATTTTTACGATGGTGTTTCAATTTCTGGCGTTTTTATTTACATTCCTAATCATTCAAGTTTAAGTATTTAAAATAAAATGTCCAGGATAAAGAGTATTGACTTGGCTTGATTGGATTATGTGCACCATCTCTATAATTCGAGGCTGTTCCACTTCTAAGAGCACTTTTAGTTATCTGGATATGAAAACATGAGCATAGATACTTTCCACTCTTTACACCAAACTGAGTATTTGGAGGCTGTTTTGTTCTCCCGTTTGCCATCTCATCTGTTTTCACCTCCATCTGTACACCCACAATGCTTTTAGTTTGAGGCAACCCTTGTCCATTACACCTTCATTTCGTCTTGCTGATATCGAAATGCCTGTTGAATATTATCTTGTATCTAATATGTGCTCATGTTTTGTAGTACTGGTTTTAATTTCTTGCACATCAGCAATGGCATTGTGCATAACTTGTGTAACTGTATCTAGCAATGGTATCACTCTTGTAAACACTTTCAGGTTTTCATCTGTTTCCACCGTGATTCAGAAGCAGTATGGAGTTTGACCATTAAATCATATGAAAACTTATTATTTGCTGTTAAGGCTACATATAAAATAAGTTAGTGACTGATTTTCAGAGGTCCTGCCTTACTTTTTGTTTTAACTTTGGTGACATGAGATACATCCTCATATTAGCCCTTGCATTCAAGTATGTGCTCATGCATGCCCATGAAAAATGTACCTTGGCAGTAAAACATGCATGATTTTTTGTAAATAAATCCTGCTCTTGATCTCTTGTATAGACAGAAACATGGGTGTGAGGTACTTTATCAAACAAGGCATCTTACCATAAAAGAAATGTGCTATTGATAAATGCTCTTTGGCAATAAAATTGTCATGCCCTCTGCCATATGCACTAATCAGAAACCTTTAGCTATAGTAAATGATTAGTTAACTGCGTACTTTTTTCACTCCAGTACAGTTTTTGTTGATTTCTGCTAATGCCAGCTTTAATTTAGTCAAGTGTATGGCATTTGCATGGCTGCTGCAATTTAGCTGTGTTGCTTGACTTTTAAATGCCATTCCTTGACATCAGAAACATTGTCAAACTGCTGTTTTACTTTTTATTTCATTACTGGTCTATGATAATTAAGGATGTGATTTTTTTTTGGGGTCTATATTAAATACTCGAAGAGGCATTTCAGCAAACACCTCTTCACTGACACATATACAGCGAATGCACAAAACCAAGAATGCTGACAGAGATTTCTTTCCTGGGAAAGAAATCACTTGGCCATTCCTGTAAGTTTGCCGTTGTCCCCACTGTAGTGCGATCTCAGAGTGGATATATTTAGTTGGGGGGGTGTAGGTGGCGAATATTTGTAATGATGTGTTTATGTTTTGGGGCAAGCCATTTCTTTCCCAGGGAAAGAAATCGCTGATGTCAGCATTCGCAACTTTGTGCGTTCACTGTGTATGTGTCGATGAAGAGGAGTTTGCTGAAATACCTCTTCGGTGATATGATATGGACCTTTTTTTTGGTGGTGTTAGAAATGAAGTGGATGTTAGAGAGGAATTTTAAGTTGTTGTTTCTCTTTTGGCTTTTTCTGGTAAGGGGTCACCACAGTGGAACTCTGGTCCACTAATGAATGGCAGTAGATTTTTACGAAACGCCGAGGTGCCAGCTCGATGCCCAACCTTCAACGAAGGCAGGCCCATTTACGCACGCATGTCTTTTGAATGCTACCCAAATGTGGGGAGGACATGCAGACTCCACACAGAAGGCACTCCCAAGCCCAGCCGAGAATCGAACGCGAGAATCTCTTGCTGTGAGGTAACAATGCTACCGCCGTACCACCGCGGCATAGAGAGGAATTTTATGTATGCTTTGGATATTTCAGTGGTATAAAAGCTGTATATTGGTTTGTCTGCATGTTGGGATTAACAGAATGTGTTTTCCTTTTTTGATGATGTATCATTCTCATATATTGGTATGAAGAATATGTAATTTCAAGAAGATTGAAAGAAAGGTGCAACAAACACACACACATGGAACTGTTGTAAAAAACATTTTATTGAAGTTTGACAGTTACTCACTGATCACATGACACTATCCTTTCAGCTTTAGCTTTCTTAAAGACATACTAACCCTTTTACATATATATATATATATATATATATATATATATATATATATATATAGGTCTACCTGATTACGTCAAAAGCTGAGAAGAACGACAACGAGATAACAGACACCGGAAGATCGACAACAGAGAAGACCGACAGTTGAGAATCCCAATGCTGAGAACACTGACATGTTAAGGTAAGTGTGCGATAGGGACGGACGTTAGGGTCAGGGTGTGGGTAAGGTAAATGTGCGATAGTGACGGTTGTTAGGGTAGGGTGCGGGTGAGGTAAGTGTGCGATAGTGACAGACTTTAGGTTTAGGGGCAGGTTAAGTGAGTTAGAGTTATAGTGCGGGTAAGGTAAGTGTGCGATAGTGACGGACTTAAGGGTTAGGGGCGGGTTAAGTGAGTTAGGGTTAGGGTGCGGGTAAGGTAAGTGTGCGATAGTGAAGGACCGTAGGGCTAGGGTTTGGGTTAAGGTTAGTGCATATATAGTTGTGTATGTAAGGTTTAGTGTAGGTTTGTAAGGTTTTTGGTGTGCTTGTGTTGTGTGTGTTTTTTGGAAAGTTATTTGTTTTGTTGATTGTCGGGACTGTGGTTTGTCGGGCATGTGAAGTTTTGTGTTTTTGAACTTTCGGTTTTGTCGTGTCGGTGATTTCGTTGTCGGTGTTTTGGCATGTTGGTGTTATCAGGTAGACCGATATATATATATATATATATACACACACACACACGCACAAGTGTAGGACAACTGATTGAATGACCAGCTACACCAACACCCACAATATCAATGTTAAAATGGAAAACAACAAATGTCTACATGTTCTGCACATGCTGTGGGATTACCCTGGTGCAGAGTAAACTAAATACAAGTGTTTTTGCAGGAGGGGCAAGCCCTCCTGCATTCCTCATATTATCTACTAATTATATATACTCACTCTGAGACTGCACCATCCACAGGCAAAGGAAACATTTCATTGTCTGGGAATTGTCAGTCCAGTATGAGCATCTGTTTGTGCTGATCAAACAGATGTCAATATCGCTGGTCATTCAACCACCTGCTCACAACCCATAATAAATATATATCTGTATAAACATATACACTGTATTGTATTTACTTTACAATTTGAGAACTGCTATAGCCTGTCACTGTGCTATGTGACTTGTGTGATGCACAGAATCACTACAAAGATATTTTTCAATTCTTTATATTGACTGTATCTGAGTATTTTCTTTGTCAGTCTCCAACTTTGGAATATTTACAGTTACTAGATCGTTTAGGACCATCACTTATATTGCCCCTTCCACTCAGAGTAGCAGTATTAACATTGGAGGAATGAGGTATTTTTTCTGGTTACACATCAGGTAACTGAGAAGAGTTGAGATAAGGCTCAGATCTGGATACTGAGCTGATTGCTTCTATCAATATCTTGGAACAGCTCTTTCAACTTCTAAGTTAGGCAACAACACTTTCTCGTGATAAACTACATCTGATAACTTTGAAAAAGTTCCTTCTACTTAAAACTTCACCCTTGAATATAATATGTTGAACAGTCTGAATATTCAATTACCGTACCTTCATTTGCGGTTTACTTCTCTGCAACTCTCAACTTATTGTTACTGTTTACCCTAAAATGGAAAGATTGTTGTGGACTTAGCAAAGTAGAAATGTCTGTTGTACAGTACCTTAATAGTTGAATGTCTACTTTCTGGCACAAGCAAAGAAAATGCTACAGGTAATTTTGATTTAAGACAGTGACATGTTAATAAATGTGCTGAAAGTAGTTCTATTGGTGTTACTGAAGGAAAGTCAGTTGGTACAAATTATTCATTATGACTCCTATTTGTGAACATGTGACACACTTCACAGTTCTGTACTAAGTACTTAATCTGCATGGACATATTGGGCCAGATCATATCTCAACTTCTCTCCTTCACCTTGCTTGTGCGTAGATGTGATTAAGGTGTATACTTTCACATAATCGAGAATGATCACACAGTCATCTTTTAACATCAGTGCTTGAATGCAAAACAATGTATATTGATATGGAAAGTGAGGTCTGATGAGAGGATGTCACGTTTTTATATTGGAGATCATCCTCTCACAATGACACCAAGTTACCAGTGAAGGCTTAGGATATCTGATATTACACTGAACTCCTGTAACTTTTTTGCTGATGTTGGCAATTGTGAAACGCTCCACAACACTTTCAGGTGTTTTTCAAATGTATCCCCTTTTCACTCACTTTTTTAAAATTTTTCATTGTAGACCAGATTAGTTTCACTAGGCTAGTTACCTCTTTAAATGGGAGACACACAATGGCATTTATACTACTATGGGAAATTTGGCCCAGGCACCACAGAACTTCCCCTACTGTTGTTGATAGGAAGAGCTATAATATTTTTTTGGAGAGCAGGAGGACAAAGCAGTAATGGCTGAGCTGCAAGGTGATTTAAATCTGCAGGATACAGAAGCTACAGATGGAGAAATTCAACTAACACATACTGCCAACTCTGGACTACCTTCTGTGGTTTTAAAGAAAATGATCGATGAGACAAAACCCACTACCTCTCATGTGTTGTTGTGGGCAGAAGCAGTACAAGGATGCAGCTTCCTTGAGGATTCCATGAGCATGTTTTTTCCTACAGAGAATTGTCCAGAGCCTAGAGGGGCTTCAATAACTATGGACATAATCTTTACTAGGTAAAAGCATGAAATATATACTTAACCTTTTGCAACTGTGGCCCTGGTGAAGGAATTGAATGTGGAGATGAGTATTCTGCTGTGGTGAAGTCTGATCATAGGAAGCTACTAGGCTATTGGCCCTGAGACCCTTACTAGCCTATCCAACAATTTAGCCCATGTTCTGACAAGTCAGCACCAGATGCCCCTGTCCAGCAGGAACACAGGTGGAATCCTAGGGGTGTATTTTCTGCCCCTCATGCAGTTATCCAGGTTGCGCTTAAAAAGGGTTAATGAGGTACTCTACTTGATGTGGACAGGGAGTCTGTTCCACAGAAGGGGGATTCTCTGGGACACAAATCTGCCCTGTCAACAAGTCTTACTGATGTCACAGACCAGGTTGAGGTCGCATGTATGGGTTACTCGAGTGGAACTTGACTTATGGATATGCAGCAGTCCCATCAAGGCAGGGTCTGAGATTGCTTTGTATGCCAGACAGAGGTCACCTCTGAGGAATCTGTATGAGACTGAGTAGAGGGACAGGGCTTTTAGCATATCTGTATAGGGTAGATGTTTGAGGCCCTGGATTCTCCTGGTGCGGAACCTCTGTGGTCCCCCCAGCTGCTGCATGTGTTTTGTGAAGTACATGCCAAAAGTGGCAATGTACTAATAATGGGTCTTATAAGGGAAGACTACAGGGATTTTATGACCTCCTTTGTCCCTGGATGAGATGCCCTTACTAATGACGTGAGTCATGTAGAAAGCTTTCCATACAATGGAGGCAATATGGTGATCAAATTCAGTTTGCTATCAACCTTGGTGCCCAAGTCCCTCATGACCGATAGCGTGCTTAGGATCTTGTTATTAATGTGATAATTTGTGGGGACATCACTCTCCCCAAAGAGGATGATGTATTTTTTGGCATTCAGTTTGAAACCATGTTTTTGACACCAGTCATTTGTTTGGGTGACCATTATGTCAGAAATAATAAATCTTTATGCAGTTTCAATTTTGAGTTTAAGAGTAACGAGAACTGTTCTGTAAATTGGCATTTGAGACTTTCAAATTAACTGTATATTTTCATAAATTGATTAGTAAATTGGGGGTTTGCCCCTGCAATTAATACATCTTTGCTGGAACCACTGCTGAAGCAAAAACTGTTTGTACAATTCTAGACTGATGTTTTATTGAGCTTGAGATCCAATAGTATTTTGCAAAATTCTGCAATCTACATACAATATACAAAAGACTTATGATGACAGGGGCATTTGAAATGGGGCTTGAGAGTTATGGAGTACATTAAATGGGTAGCATAATCAGCCGTGTAACACACCTTGTTTAATTAATCCACAAAGATTAATGGGCACAGTTCTTTAGTCAGCTGAAAAATGTATTTTTATTGTGGTTCTGTCTCACATTTAATTAGTGTGTGTCCTAAGTGTCAGTGTCAACAATGAGAGACACTATGGTCATAATATGCAGAATTGTATGTTAGAAGGTACTATTTGTCATGAGATGGGTCACGCTTGACCAGACCATCTTAAACTGCATTCTCCTTCATTTCTACAGGGAGAGTATGATATGAAAAAAAACTTTAGACAAGGGTTTAGATTTTTAAAAGAGGTAGCAATAGCTGCTGTAGCTAGTAGGGAGCAGAAGGAAGAGATAGGTCTTATGATAGATATGTTGTCCAAGAGTGATGCGAGTGAGGAGGGCAAAGGGATAGGGTGGAGAATTCATTTCAGTCAAGGGATAGAAATGTAGTGGTGTCACACACCCAAAATGGATGAAGATGATAAAGCCTTAGGAGACAGGGTTAAGAAACATAAAAAAGACTTCTCAAGAAGAGAACTACAAAAAAGGGTTGTTGAACTGTTTCATATTATCAATGAATGTTAATAGTATCTTAAGTAATGTGAGATAGTTGACTATTTTTAATTGGTGTCATGCAGTAGAGAAAGATATAATTTGCTTAGCAGATGCAAGACAATTGATGACGCAGCACGTCATCCAAACACAAACTCTTTGTTACAGAGAAAGTGTATGGAGGATGGGTTTGAATACTTGTTTTGGCAGCCATGTTGGATGTAAGTGCACTCTGAACTCCTTTTGACTCATAGTACTATATGCTAGTAATAAATACAATGATTGGATTGATATAGTTGAGATATCCCAAATATTTGGGGATTAATATACATATTCAATTATGATCTTTGAAGTCTCATAATAAGGTAAATATCAATGTTAAAGCTCGTAAGACTCTGATCTAAGATTTTGATTCAAAACTGGGAATGGATAAAAGCTACATCTTTAGTAGGGGAATCAACTGAACTGAGATGCATGTTTTTCTGTACAGTTAATTTCATTATGAAAGTTTACATGGAGGTGAGGAAATGGGGCTCTCTGAAAGTGATGCCACAGAGATCAGGAAGTGGTTATTGAAGGAGAGGGAGTAAAAAGCTGACTGAATAATGTAGAACTTCAGCTACCTTGCTAAAGGAGTGGCAGAATCTTTCTTCTGATCCATGTGAGAACATTTTATGAATCCTGGAGAGAGTGGTGACAAAAATCTAAACACCCCACCCCCTTCAAACACAACCAATATTGAACTTAGGTTGGTGTCATATTTATTCTTTGTACTTGCTTTGTTTTGTTACAATATTTACTCTAAATTGCTGGAAGTTTATTTTTTTTCTTTGTTGCCATTTTGATTTTAATACAACTCTTATTCTTTGACAGGTGGATTGAGATCATCATCCACTTGAGCTACCACTAAACTCAAGCAGATTTGATTTCAGTTTAACATCTTATCTTAGTTTCCATCTGTGTGTAATAGACTTGTTCATCTGCTAGTACTGTAGAGCCATAAGCTATTAGTCTATGTACTTGTATCTTTACTCATGGTATCTACTTGCATAGTATTAGGTTGTGCCTTATCATAAAACTTACAAGTAGGTGCTATAGTAACTAAATGCTTAAACATAAAACTTTTTGTCTGTTCTGGTGATGAGTGCCACACTACATTGCATTTTAATAGCTTCCTGATGGAAGCTTCCCCACTCAGGAATCATAGAAAAACTCACTAAGCTAGGCATCAACTCCTATATCACTAGGTGTGGGTTCTATCATGGTTCATAGATTGATACTAGGATATTGGCCCTAGGGCCTATGCAAGCCTAGCCATAACAATTCCCTTGATATTTCTTCCCACAATATTTACTTCCCTGGACCCCTGTCTAGCAGGGCGACTTACGTGTTCCCCGAGATGAATTTCCTGTCTACCATCCAATTGTCAAGGTTCCTTTTGAAGAGGGCCAAGGAGGCACTCTGCTTGACATTTATGGGCAGTCTATTCCAGAGTATGGGGAGTCTTTGGGTCAGAAACCTATCCCTCCAGCATGTTTTGCTCATTGTGATGACAAGTTTAGATCCCTGGAGCATGTGGCTCTGAGGGATTGGGATTTCTTTAAGTGGAGCATGTCCAACAGCTCAGGATTTGACATGGCCTTGTATGTTAAGCAGAGATCACCTCTGAGTAGACGATATGCCACAGAGTATAGCTGGAGTTTTTTTAGATGGTCAGCAAAGGGCATCTGCTTTAGGCCTGTGATTATTTTAGTGAGGTATTTCTGTGGCCTTTCCAGCTGTTGCAGGTGTCTTGTGAGGTAAATACCAAATAGGGCGTTGTACTCTATAATGGGTCTAATGAGGGAGGAGTACAGTGGGACACTTAATTTCATATTATATTGTTTAGTTTTGCTTTAATATTGCTTAGTAAAACAAAAGTAAGTGGGTGGCTTCGCCCCCCGCCCCCACCCCCCAACAATATATTCTAACTCCAGGGTTGCACTACAGTGGGGAAGGGGGCATATCCCCATTTACTTGCCAATAATACTAGTCGGTCAAATGAAGTGTCGGGCAAATGGGTGTCGGTCAATCGGAAGTTAGGGCAAATGAAGTAGATCCATATATATATATATTATATATATATATATATATATATATATATATATATATATATATATATATTATATATAATTCAAACAAAAATGAAGACAGTGCAGAACTCGAACAGTTAAAAAGTGCCAAAAAATATACTTATCGGCTCTATATTTCCAGATTGTTTGAGAAGCACACGCAGTCAGAACACAAGGAGATTCTAGCAATGGTATGCAGGACTTTATAGAGAGAAGGTCTTGTTAAGGGTTTGTCCACAAGAGTGTAGACCATAAGAACCTTCTTAAATGTAAAGCAAGACAGATTACACAATGACCCCCCATTAATATTCCAAAAACACGCACACTGATTAGTCAGTGTGCACTTTGTAAATCAAAGACTTATACTAATGGAAAAAGGTCCGGTTGCCCAGACTTTTTCCATTAGTACAAGTCTTTTTTTTTTTTTTTTTACAGCAACGGAGAATGCAAGATCTCCGTTGCTTTTTAGAAACTGTCTCGCTATGTTAAAGGAGTTTAACATAACGAGACAGCTTTAAAAAAAGTAACAGAGATCTTCCTTTCTCAATTGCTTTTTTTAAAGCTGTCTCGGTATGTTAAACTCCTTTAACATAGCGAGACACTTTGTAAAAAGCAACTGAGATCTTGCTTTCTCCATTGCTTCCACCCACAGCTCTGATGTACTGCGTAAGCATACGCATGCGCAGTATATCAGAACTGCCGCAGAATACCAGACAGCTGCGGAAGGGCAGCACGGAGGCATTATACAATGCCATTATTTAAGAAAAGTAAGTATTTTTTTTCTTAAATAATGGCATTGTATAATAGCAATAACCCACTTCTGGGTGTGGGCAATGCTGTATTTACCCACGGTTGTCTTTCTTCGGGCTTCTCCCTCATTACCAAACCACACCAACCGTGGGTAAATCCAGCATTACCCACACCCAGGCGTGGGTTATTGCTTAATTCTACTTTAAGATTAGATTCAACAGTCCTTCTGCACTGTTCTCAAAATTTCTCAGATATTTGTACTGAACATCTCTAAGACTATTCCCCTGTGAGTGTGGATGTTACATCTCTGATCTACAGTTGTGCTACACTGATTAACTTTTTCCTCATTCTGATACATTAATTAAAACATTCTGCATACCAAATACATGTATTCTTTTCACCATACCAAGTGTTTTAAAATCATCTCTGCCTAGACTATTTGTAAGAACACTATCTGGAGCAAGACACAGACACACACAGACACACACATTTTCACATCCTAGCCAGACATGAATATGTGATCCAAATAAGACAAAACTATACATGCTAACTTTTATACTTTACTGTTTAAATTCAGTGTCTTAAAAGGATAATGCCTTAAACATAGAATCTGTCAATACATTGCGCTTTGCACCTATGTCAGTCTTAAATGCAACTGACATGACTTTAGTCCACAGCTTTTCTGATCAATGATTATTTTTATTAGTGACAGCTTGAACTGAATTTAAATTGCCACCATAACCATTTTTTAATTTACTGTTTATTAACTAGATAGGTGGCTGGCTCATTGATCCATTTGGCTACAACCTGGGCTCAGTGAGCAGCAGTATGTGTATAATATAAAATACAAAACAAACATCATCTGAGATAGAAGTGAAAACTCAACCCATCTGCTAGGGAATTCTGCTTGCCTGGAAAGTAAATCTCCAGAAGAAATTTCATTTCAGTAACTTGCTTTTTAATAATCATAAGAAGTCTGCAAAAGAGTCTAAGAAAGGAATCCGTCCTGTGTGTGGGTGTACCACACTACCCTTGTGTTGTCTTACTATTTGTCACTATTATTTATTATTTGCTTTTGTTAACTGAGAAAGTCTGTCTGGGGACTGAAATGTCCATTTTCAGCAGAGGCCCAGGAAGAAAAGCTCCAAAACAAGGATGGAAATGCATTTTTGACAATTCAAAAATAAAAACAGTCAAACATTATTTACATGATATTTCAAAGCAAACAGCCAATAAACATTACTTACAAAGTATATCAGATTAAAGAGATTCATGTTTTCAAGACTTTGCGAGTAATCAAAAATACTATATTAATACGCTTGTATAGTATTTATAGTGGACAGAGTTAGGACAGCATGCTTCAGACTAGGGTCTACCAGATAATATCAAAAGCTGACAACGTCAAAGATGGATTCAATGAGATGGCATCCATGAAAATCCACTTCGACAGAATGGATGAATGAAATCCTTCCCAAAGTACTAAGACACCCAAACACACACAAGACCAATAACAGAACACTGCACCTCCCCCATCCAATTAAATATACCAACTCAAAGATCACACTACAGTTTAGGAAAGGGCCAAGTTCACCTTCACGGCCAACAGGTTACTTACCCTGAGAAGGATTTTGTTCATTCAGTCTGTCAATGAAGTGGGTTTTTGTGGATGTTGGCAGGATGAATCTGTCTTTGATGATGTTGGCTTTCGATATTCTCAGGTAGACCTCTTCAAACTATAGGTGTGGTATATTTGCATGGTTTATTATTTTAAATCCAAACGAGTTGACCACAAGTCCAAGGAAACTGATAAAATATGTAACTATTTAATGAAGTGCTTTTCGTCACCAAGAATACAGTAACTTCTTCAGATTGGATCTGAAGAAGTTACTGTATTCTTGGTGACGAAAAGCACTTCATTAAATAGTTACATATTTTATCAGTTTCCTTGGACTTGTGGTCAACTCGTATGGATTTCTGGTTTCTTGTTTTTCACCAGTTTTTAGTGTATGGTTTATTATTTGCCAGGTGATATTTTAGGGCAGATAGGAGTTGTTGCAGGTTATTTAAAAGTCTGATGTGGTTTGAATGTTTGGTCCATGACTTGGTAGCAGAGGGAGTCAGTGCAATAATTATAAGGTTTATTAGCAAACGTTAGTTTAAGGTCTTAGGATTTTAGTGTTCTATTTGGTATATGCCAAGAACACAGCATCCATGGGACCTGACAACATCCCAGGCTATGTTCTACACGAACTACAGAACGAACTGGCATCCCACCTAAGTACCATGTTCAGTCATAGCCTCACCTCAGGCTTTGTGCCCGCTGAATAGAGCACAGCGACGGTTATCCCACTCCAAAAAGGGGGAGCCACCACGGACCCCGGGAACTACCACCCCATGAGTCTAGTCTGCAAGGCAATGGAACGTACCATCATGGAACTTATAAACAATGACATTGGTAATCTCCAGTTTCTGGACCCCACCCAGTTCGGGTTTGTAAAAGGCAGATAATGTCTCCTATACCTGATAGACGTCTTTGAAGTGGTCACCAAAGCCGTAAATGAGGGTAAGGTGGTTCACATAGCCTATCTAGATCTCATCAAAGCTTTCAACACCATCCCCCACTCTGGAATTAGAGAAACTCACTAAACTAGGTATAAATCCCTATGTCACAAGATGGGTTGCCAACTGGCTCACTGACAGAACCCACACTGTGAAAGTAGCAGACTCCAAATCAGACTTCAGACCAGTGACAAGTGGAGTACCACAGGGATCAGTCCTGGGTCCTCGCCTGTTTGGTATCTACTTCTCTGAAGTACAGACTAACACAGAAGGTCTTTGGCTAATGAAGTTTTTAGATGACTGCAAACTAGGAGCCATAATCGAAACTCCTAACAATGTGGACATCCTACAAAAGGGCCTCACTGAGACAGATGCCTGGTGTCAAAGCCATGGCCTCAAGCTCAATGCCAAAAAGTGCATTGTCATCCCTTTGGTAAAAACTCTGCACCCATAAATTACCGCATAGGCGGTAGTCTACTTAACACTAAAAGTGTGATGAGACCTTGGGACACAGGTGGACAGTAGTCTCTCCTTTGATAATCACATTGCCACAGTAGTCAGGAAATCTTTCTACGTGGCACACCTCATTACAAAACGTTTCTCATCCAGGAAAAAAAAAAAAAAAAAAGAGGTCATTGTTCCCCACTACTCGTCACTCAGACCCATTATAGAATACGGTGCCCCCTTTTGGTATGTACCTCACAAGACATCTACAACAACTAAGAAGGCCGCAGAAATACCTCACAAAGAAGATTACCAGCCTCAAACAGATGCCGTACACAGACTGTCTCAAAAAACTCTGGCTTTACTCCATCACATATCTCCTTCTCAGAAGCGCTCTCTGCCTAACATACAAAGCTATGTCAAACCCAAAGCTGTTGGACATGCTCCACTTAAAGAAATCCCAATCCCTCAGAGCTACATGCTCTAGGGGCCTAAACATTGTCACCACAATAAAAAGAACATGCTGGAGGGATAGATTCCTGTCCCAGAGACCTCCCATACTCTGGAGCAAACTACCTATCTATATCTAACAAAGCTCCTCATTAGCACTCAAGAAAAATCTTGATGACTGGATGGGAGATAGGAAATTCAGCCCGGGGATCACTTCTGTAGCTCTGCTTGACAGGGGCACAGGAAAATAATTTTCTTGGGTGGCGAAAGCCAGGGTACCTTTTTGGCTGGGCTTATATAGGCCCAAGGGCCAATAGCCTAGTACCTACCTATGAACCTATGCCATTGCTGTGAGGTGGCAGCTATTGTTTTACTATGATCACTTAGCAAGTGCTTCGCTCTTTAAAGACAGCAAAAATTGCAGTATGTTGTTTTGAATGCACCGTCAATGTGCAGATCAAATTTTAACTCATTATCAATGATATCTCCAATTAATTTTGAGATGGTGATGATTTACATTTTTGTGTTGTTTGAGGAGATAATATTAAGGTTAGTGTTGTTTTGATTTATGTTTTTAGGAAGGAATAGGATTAATTTAGTTTTATTGGGGTTTAAGAGTAATTGAGATTTGCCTCAACATTTTTATGATGGTTTCTAAGGTGGAAATACTTGGGGCCGAGCAAACTAAAGTGGAGTTCTCAGCATATTGTATTATAGTGGCAAGTTTTGATTCCTTGTACACAACATTAATGATGAAAATATTGGCCCAAGTATGGAGGTCTGGGGTCTCCTGTAGTGACTGGAAGTAATGTGGCATGAGAATCATTCTATTTTACAGACCAAGTGCGATTGTTTAGGTAGATGGTGAACCAGCTAGTTGAGAGAGTTGTGAAGCCTATAAGATGTGGTCTTTGGAGGAGGAGGAGGTGGAGCTGATGTGAGGCTATGTCAAAAGCTGTTGACAAGTTCAGGAAAAAGGTGGAGAAAAATTACCTGAGTCTGTACTTGGATTAGTGGTATCTAATAAATGTAGCATGGCAGTTTTGGTGCTGTGGTGGGGTTGAAAGCCATGTTGGGTAGATGAAAGTAATTGGTTATCAAGTAGAAAGGATAGAAGTTACTGATGTATGCATTTTTCAAGTACTTTGGAGGTGGGAGGAAGGATTGCTCTAGGCCAATAGTTTGACAGTTTGGGGGTTGTGCCACCTTTTTGCAATGGGATTATGAAGGAAGCTTCCCACAGGGCTTGGATGTAGCTTTCTGTAATGGACCTATAAATTAGGATAGCTACAGGGTAGCAAATGATGTCAGCAGCTATAATGAAGTATTCAGATTGCAGGTTTTCAGGAGCTAGTGTTGCGGGTTTCAGTATATGTTGTTATTTTCTGAGTTAAGTAGAGAAGTGGATATGAAGTGTTTCTTGAATTTGCCTGTAATGTCTTCACTGGTTTCAGATGGAAAAGGATTTGGGGTAGGTTTTCTGCCTATTCAGGAGGTTGTTTAAATTTATATATATATATATATATATATATATATATATATATATATATATATATATATATATATATATATATATATATATATATATATATATATATATATATATATATATATATATATATATATATATATATATATAAATATATTTATAAATATATATATATATATATATATATTTATATATATATAAATATACATAAATATATATATATATATATATATATATATATATATATATATATATATATATATATATATATATATATATATACATATATATATATATATATATATATATATATATATATATATATATATATATATATATATACACACACACACACACACACACACACATACATACATACACACACAGATACAGAAATATACAGTGGATATAAAAAGTTTATACATCCCTGTTAAAATGCCAGGTTTTTGTGATTATAAAAAAAAAAAAAGAGACCACAATAAATCATTTCAAAACTTTTCCCACCTTTAATGTGACCTATAACCTGTACAATTCAATTGAAAAACAAACAAATATGTTGGGGGAAAATATAAAAAATGTGCAATACGCTGGTTGCATAAGTGTGCACACCCTTAAACTAATACTTTGTTGTGTGTGCACACCCTTAAACTAATACTTTGTTGAAGCACCTTTTGATTTAATTACAGCATTCAGTCAAATGTTATTGTGGTACTTCTGTGCCCAGAACCTGTTCTGTGCTCAAAACCTGTGTTGGTGCCTGGAAAGAATGACACATTTTTAAATATAATAACAGATCTACACATGAACCACCTTTTCTAGAGTTTTCCAAAAGAAAGAGATTAAAATGTGGCCTAACATCAGAAGTCAATTAAGGAGGATTTACTTTGAAAGCGATGTAATTATAGAATTCTTCCAAATTTCATGAAGACAGTTTTGATGTAAAGGTTATAGATGTATTGTAGAGCATAAGTGTTGTGCTCTTTTCATTGTATACAGAATCAGAACCAAAGACTGTGAATGTCATATGGGTTAGAAAAGAACAAACACCATCCAATCACAGGACAGTTTAAGATTCACTTAGGTTCATCTTTTCAGTACCTCTTTCATTCTACATAATCATCAATGCCCTTTACCCATTTTTTTCTACAGGAAGTCGATGTCACATCAACTGTCTCCACCTCTACTGGGCTTTTCCACTCTCCTACGTTCTTCAACAGTCATAGCTGACTATTCCAAGTCTTGTCTCACACATAGTCCATCCATTTTAATTCTACAGTATCTTGACAAATGAGAAAGAGCAATCATGAGTGGAGGGGAGCAGTTCCATACATATAGTTTTGATTGCTTCCCTTTATCTGTGAATGTGTGACCTTGTAGTTATTCCATGCAGAAATGCTATTGAAGTGAAGTTTGCTAGGCCTGGATGTGTGTTGCTTTAGCTGAGGAGTTGGTCTCCTCTATAAGCTGACTTGAGATGAGTTTGATGAGCTGACAGAGATTCGACTTCTGGAACTTAATGTGTTATCTGCTAAGCTTGCCACCAGGAAGACGCACTTTTAAATTGTTAGTCCTCCTCATAATTTTCTAAACCACTTGCTCTGGTAATGATCCTGATAGTAATAAGCTAAGAAGGATGGCCCAGATGTCCCGATCTGTAGCAATTTTTTCCAGCTCGTTCTGTGGGATCCCCAGTTGTTCATCAGTGAGCCGAGGAATGTAATCCCCCAACAAATTCTGGTGTGCCCTGTGACCTCCTCTCATTGGGCTACACCTGGTAACCCTTTTATGGGAGTCATGCTCAAAAGCTGCACAAGCCACCTCAACTGACTCCTGCCAACAACTAAGCAGCATTATCTGGCCCTCGAGGTCCTCAAAAATTGCTGAGTTCCTTACTTTTTCTACAGAATGTGATCCTTGCTACTCTACAAACAAACCTCATTTCAACTGCAGGTATCTATGACCTCATCTGTTCAGTCACTGTACAAAGTTCATGACCCTAAGTGAGGTTGGGACATACTCTGACCTGTAAACTAACTAAGAGCTCCATCCTATGACTGAACTCTGACTTCATCATCACCTTAGTTGCAGTAATCTGTTGGCCAGTCAACTGGTCTCCGATGTCAGATTTCCCTCCCTCTCACCTGCAAAGAGAAACACACTCATTTCTGGGATAGAATCATGACTTACACTTTACAAACGTTGGTTTTCATCCTGTTTCCTTCACATTCAGCAGTAAGTCACCCCAGAACATACTAAAGATAATACTCACTTGAGGCTAAAAAAACAACATCTGCAAAAAACAAATGCACAGTACTGACATCTCTTTACTGGATGCTGTGTAGATCTTGGCTGTGCCTTGATATCCTGCCCATGAAAATCAAACAGGTGGGGAGACAAGCACCTTTGTCAGACTTCTACTTGCACCTTGAATGTGTCTGACTTAATGGCAAGAATGTAGACACACCTGTCACACAACAGATTCAGGAACCAAATGACAAGCAGCAGTGGCCCTGAGATACCATACTGTTCCAGCAATTTTCATAAGGCATTGCAAGGTACATGCACACATGCCTTCGCCAACTCTGTAAAACCTATATAGACAATACCGACAAACCTATAGTCTTGCCAGTATATTTCCAAGAGTAAAGAGTGGATTTAATGATCTGTGGGTGGGAGAGAATTTGAATTGTTACTCTTTTACCAGTTGCTTGACTACTGGACAAGTCATTCTTCTTACTAGCTTTGAATATGGCTTCTCAGTGAAGCTTAACAGTGTCATCCTCCTTTACTGTCAAAGGCTTAAAGCTAGTTACTAGGCATAAAGTCCAATATTTCACGGAGGAGCCTAGTCTATGTTTCCAATTGGTCCACAGCAGTTCCTGGATAAATTACGTGTTCATAATAAAACAGCAGGCAACAGAAGGCTTAGAGAATTGAACCTTGGACTTCTGCCAGCAGGTTATTAACAGATCATACCTTTAACCCTCTGTGCTCCCAGATATGTACTATATTCCATGTTAACCACTTTTTTTGAAAATGTAGACTTACTGACCCAGTTTGCCAGTTCAGAGGTACTGTCCCAGCCTTCCTTGCATACCACTTTGAAAAGGAATATTATCCAGGACACCTCCATAGTTTTGAATGCCTTCAGGATTTCTTGCTGGATCTCATCCATCCCTGCATCCTTGCCACAGCCAGACTGTTTATTTGCTACAGTGACATCTACAAAAAATAATCTAGTTTGACTATCTGCCTCTGATATTGGCTGCTTAGAGGAAAGAATGTCTTTAGATTCAGGAGTTCTTTAAAATGTTCTTCCATCTCCCAGCAATATCCCCTGTTTGTCTACAGATAAGGCCAGCATTTCTTCACCCTTGTTAACAGCAGCCTGAGTAATGTCCACATTCCTTCCAGAGTCACCAGATGGGTTTACATTTTCCAGAGCTTCCTTTGAGGCCATCCAAAAGTCATTCCATGTGGCCTCTGCAAACTGCTCCCACATCTGTACCTTAACTTCAACAGCTGCTGCCTTAAGTGTTCTCATGTATTTTCTGATTACTTTTCTGAACTATGAGTGGGAGAATGCCTTGATATGTTGTTGCTGAGTCAAATAGACTATGGGTAGTTTAAAAAAATATGAGGAGATCCCGAGTTGCAGGGCTCCTTAATTTTTATGTTGCTAGTTGCTTTTTAATTCTACCTGTAAGACAACTTATTTCTTTGCAAAATATTTTACATTAGTTAGTGAGGTGGTTTGTTTATTGCAGTAAAATATACATGCAGGGCTTCTAATTGCTTTCTTTCCTGTGTTCCTAAGAGTTCCAGAACTATTGTTTAGATGTTGTATGTTGCACGTTTTGCAGTCTGTCCAAGATTCTTTTAGTTGCAGCAATGTATTTCATTCTTTACTCATCTATGGATTGATATGGCCTTTGTCTATTAGTTAAGGGAGCCAGTCTATTTCATAGGTCAGTTAATATGCATGAAAGAGTGGAACTGGTTTTATTGACATGTCATATTGCACATTGGTAACCAGTTCACTGTGGCACAAGACTGTTGCAGCTTGCATACCCTTTTTTGTTATCTTAGCCTGAAGCCTGTGAGAGATGGTAGACTCTTTGTGGTCCGATCTCTACTGTTAAACCTATTGGACAATGCTTACTTGGGAATGGACTTTCTGGGGTATGTGGTTAATTCTGAAATCTAGGAGATAGTTATTCTCTGAGACTAGGCTGGGAAGAGTGGGTTGGATAACTAGAGTAAGAATAGAAGGGACATGGAGGAAAGTATCTCTGATATTCAAGGTTCCCGACCAAACCTTCTACATAAAAAGAGGAAGCGGGGGGGTGAGGGTGGGGGCTGAGATCTTGAACTTCTTCTCTTTATGAAGTTCTTGCTGTCTCCTAAGGAGGCACTGGTTTAATAAGACAAAGAGCTAAGGAAGAGCTAATCTAAAGTTGTCTTTTTGGGGTGGATAGACCTGGTGCTAGAACTGGTGTAGAAATTACAAACTTCAGTGGTATTATAAGTTGACAGAATTATCATAGTAGGGTTGGACTCAAAGACAGGTGGCAGAAGATAATGGATGATGTCTGCAATAATTCTTTTTTGCCCACAGGTTTGTTTTTGAAACTGCTTCCATTCTCATGATTTCTGTTGATGTTGCTCTTTGTGCTGGGAATGGCTCTTTTCTTATATTCTGGTCTCTCATCTGCTTTCTGTAGAAGGTCCAAGACATGAAAGGTAAATACTGGTGTATATGGGAACTGAGGAAAAAGGCGTCCACTTTATACTTTTGATAGTTTTGTAATTTCCATCCAGTAATTTTTCCCTTCTAAGGAAGCATGTAGCAACTGAGTTGTAATGTCTTCCAGAAAATCATGGATTTATAACAAAGTAAATCTACATAAAATTGTGTCTGCTGTACCTGTTCTAATGGTGATTCTAAAGTCATAACCACACATGGTAATTTGTGACCCTGCCCTTACCTCTCAAATTCTTTGCTCAATAATTCTGGACACAATAAATAACGGAGACAAATGACAAAAACTGGGGACAATTTTGTTATTCTAATTCACTTAAAAAGTCAATACAAGAATAGAACAATTGTTTTTTTTTTTATCATGACTTTTCTGAACCATAACATTGACTGTCTATAATCCTCAGTAATTATTTAGGGCTCTAGCACCCTAAAACCAGGAGAAAATAGGTGGAACTGAAGAAGAATGGCAGCTCCTCAAAACAGAATGTGTGCGGACAACATGACAATTGTGTGTCTGAGCCAGGTATACGAGTAAGGTACACAAGGAAAGCTGGTGGTGAAATGCAGAATTCCAGGAAGTCATCAAAAGAAGGAAGGAGTACAGGAAAAAGTGGGAGATACAAAAGACTGACCAGGCAAATACGGAATACTGGTTGGCTAACAAATAAGCTAAGAAAAGCGTTACAATAACAAAGAATTGGGCATTGGAGGCACTCTACCAGCTTCTGGAAAGTGAATCAGTAGGTGGCACAAAAACTATATCAGGCTACAAGGCAAAGACAGAAAAATAAAGATAGTCAGACAGTCTTCATAAGGGATGCTAGCAACAATCTGCTCTCCAGTCCACAGGACATCAACGGCAGATGGAAGGAGTATTTCCAGCAGCTTCTGAATGAAGAAAAGCCCACAGAAGCTGTACTGCCCCAGAAGCAGCCTATGATGAGAGAAGAAGAGGATCCTACCCTAGAAGAAGTAAGAATATCACTAAAGAAAATGAAGTCAGGAAAGCAGCAGGCTCAGATGAGGTCACAACAGATATGATAGAGATGCTGGGTGAGACAGGGGAGAAATGGCTCCTGAGGGCACTTATAATAGTGTGGAGAGAAAGGTGTATCCTAGATGACTGGAGAATAAGCATACTCATGCCAGTGTACAAGAACAAAGGAGACATCAAGAACTGTGGGCAGAGACATCAAACTCCTGTCACATTGCATGAAAGTTCTGGAGAGGGTGATAGATAAATGGATATGCAGAGTAGTAGCATGTAAGATGGGAGATGAGCAGTTCAGATTTAGATCAGGATGCTGCACAACTGACCCAATGTTTCCAGTGAGACAGATAGTTGAGAAAAAAATAGAGATGAGGAAAGAGTCCTAGACTAAGAGAAAGAATATGACAAGGTCCCAAGAAAGCGGATTTGGACAGTATTGTGGTGGTTCAAAGTCCCAGAAACATTTGGTAGAATTAGTGCAGGCTATGTGCAAGGACCCAATGACTCAGGTAAGAACCGTGTTTGGTCTCACAGAGGGGTTCCCAGTGGGAGTGGGTGTGCACCAGGGCTCTGCTCTGAGCCAACTGCTGCTCATACTGGTAATGTACTACATTAGCAAACAGGTCAGAGGGGACAGATCAACAAAGTTGTTGTATGCAGACAATGTGGCATTACAGGCAGACTCTAAGCAAGAACGTCAGTAAAGGATAGGAGAATGGAATGCAAAACTGAAGGCACATGGAATGAAACTAATCACAGATGAGACAGTGGTAATGGCAGCAAATTGGGGAAATCAGAAGAAGCTAAGAATTGTGATAGAAGGGAAGACAGTGGGACAGGTAAATAGCTTTTAGTATCTGGGAAGGGTGGTTGAGGAGAAGAGATCAAAGCTAGAATCAGAGGGGCTGCAGCCAACTGGCATAGAGTCTCAGGCATAGTCTATGATAGAAGAATGCCAAAGAAGCTGAAAAGTAAGGTGTACAAGACAGTGGTGTGACCAGTACTACTGTATGGTACAGAAACCTGGGCAGTAAAGGCAGAGCAGATGAGGAAGTTAGAGGTGATGGAAATGAAGTGCCTGAGAAGGGTGGTAGGATGCACACTGTGGGACAGATGAAGAAATGAGGACATCAGAGCATAAGCCGAAGCTGCTACAATTGCAGAAAAGATCAAAGAGAACAGATTTCTATGGTTTGGACACGTGCAGAAAAAGCAATCTGGTGAAGTAGATTTGGGACAGACAGGGAGAAGGTAAGAGGAAACAAGGATATCCAGCAAAGAGGTGGATGGATTGTGTGAGAGAAGATCTGTGACAGTCAAGCATGGTTGTCGAAGAAGGCAGGACTGTAGCACTGAATCAAGAGAGATGGTGACAGTTAACACAATACCCAGCCCCCATGTGACAAAATTAAGAAATTTGTGAAGAACAGGGCAAAAAATAAGAGGCAAAATCAGGGATATTCTGAAAAAAAAAAGGTTGAAAGGTATGACTGAGCCTTGCCTCAACTTTGAGACAATTTTATTTTTTCATTGACTAAACATCTTGAATACCTTGGGCTAGAGTTAATATTTAGTTAATGGCTTCCCTTTGGGAATCCCTTTCTATGGGTCTGAAAATTAATGTCCCTGATGGGTGAAATAGATGATGTTCACACTGTCCACTGCTGGACATAATAGCTGCCTTCTTTGACCTGTTGACATCAGGTAGGTCTATAACAACAATGTTACCTACTGTTTTATAGACAATGTTATCCTTATTACAGTTCTTTGGGCAGGTGACAGAGAACTACATTCCAGAGAAAGCCCTGAAACAATGTCTTGAAAGAGGTCAGTAACAGAAGGAATTGTCAGAGCTTGTATAATCTTTTGAGAGGATAAGGACTCAGTAACCCATTTAAAATGTGCTTTAGACAACTTCAAATAGTCCCCAGAGGATCATGCCTTCTGGGATCGATAGGTTCACTGTACCAATGGCAATAAAGGATCATATCTGATCTGAACGAGCTAAGGCCTTGCCATCATCATCTTCCTCTGAAGTGGGATGGAAAAGAAAGGGAAATAGAAACCCTCTTTCATTTTTAGTCCAGTTACACCTGAAGTGAAGGTTTTTGGAAATTGTAAAACATTGTAAAACATTCCTGCTCAAACTTAGTAAATTCAAAACCATCAGCCTGAGTGACAGGAGAACTTCAGCTGTCCAGCTATTTGATGTCAGTTTCCTATAAGAAAATGCTGCTGAGCCTTGGTCTGACATCCAGTGCCTGGATGTCTGCATTAAAATAAAGGACATTCAGTAAGCTGAGCAGCCTTATTCGAAAATAAGACTATAAATGAGACTACAAAGACTGACGTCACAAGAAAAGTTTGCCTCTGCTGAACAATGGATCCTCCCCAGTACTAAAGCCTTTACCTTCAGGTGCCACTTGACCACTACTTTATGATCAAGTGATATACTTATTAACCACTGCTTTTGGAGAGCATATCCAATCAGTAAAGTTAGTTTCAGGAAATGTAAAATGTTCAAATTGCCAAAACTACTTTTGCCAGCAGTGTAATTTGCTTCCTTCTCCACTGTTGTACAACTTTGGAGTTGGTTTATAGACGTCTGGGGTGTGTGGGGTTTTGGCCTATGGTCACTGAAGGTAGTTTTGACAAAACATTTTTGAGTTACTTGCCTTCACTAAAACTACCTTCAGTGACTTGATATGAATCCCCATTTCTGAAACCTCCTGTATGATCACCAGGGTGATATAGGGAGAAAAGAGACATGTACGCCCTTTGTAATACCAGTTTGTTAACCAGTTCACCTAACTGGACACACAATCCCTTTTCAGGGCTAATCTAGGAGAAATACATAGTTAAGTGACTTGCTCAAGGTCACACAGTAGTCAAATGAGGGCTGAGGGAATCAAACCTTGTACCACAAGAACTACAGCTCACTGCCTTCTGCAGCCTATAGGAAGTAATATGTTTACCTGCTGTCACATGTTGTGCTACCTCAGTCAACAAGCCAGGTTTGGACTTTTCTGACTGTCACCACAGCCTACTCCTCCATGGTGCCCAGAAGAACCTCAATTAAAAAAAAAAACATAATTATTGCTCTCCATTTAACTTTGACAGACAGATGTGCAATAAAAAGGAACAAAAGTTAGACACATGGCCGGTTGTGCTCAAGAAAAGGCTAGTAGATTTAGTTTTGTTTGCTAGACTAGGAATGTATCTCATTCCATGTATAGGGTGCATTAAAGTTTATATCTGAGTGAAATATGCACATTTTTTATTTAACTGTTTTTCTAGTTTTGAAATGCCTGACAATTGTTTTACTTTTATCTTTCACGGGGAAGGTTATTTGGATTGAGATAAATAGAAATATAACAATTGATATTCTGTCTATTCAACCCAGCCACTGGGGATGCATAAGCCAGTGCATTTCTTTGTGCCGGTCCCAAGCCTGGATAAATGAGGAGGGATGCGTCAGGAAGGGCATCCGGCATAAAACTTCGCCAAAAAATTCATGCAGACACCAGTAAATATTTCCATACCAGATTGGTCGAGGCCCGGGTTAACAATAACCACCACCAGTACTGTTAGCCAACAGGTTGCTGGCAGAAATTGGGCTACTGTTGGCCGAAGGAGGAGAAGAGGCAGAAGGCATGGCAAAAAGCCAGGAAGAGAGGAGAAAGGCTATGACTGTGGTAGCGATGGTCGGAACTTTGAATATTGGCAGTATGACTGGTATAGGGAGAGAGCTAGCTGATATGATGGACAGAAGGAAGGTTGGTATATTGTGTGTGCAAGAGACCAGATGGAAGGGGAGTAAGGCTAGATGTATCGGAGGTGGGTTCAAATTGTTTTATCATGGTGTGGATGGGAGGAGAAATGGCATAGGAGTTATCCTGAAGGAACAGTATGCTAAGAGTGTTTTGGAGGTGAAAAGAGTGTCAGATAAGAGTGATGTTTATGAAGCTGGAAATTGATGGTGTAATGATGAGTGTTAGTGCATATGCTCCACAAGTTGGGTGTGCGATGGATGAGAAAGAAAAATTTTTGAGTGAGTTGGATGAAGTGGTGATGACTGTACCCAAGGGTGAGAGAGTGATTGGAGCAGATTTCAATGGGCATGTTGGTGAAGGGAACAGAGGAGATGAGGAAGTGATGGGTAGGTATGATGTTAAAGGAATGCAGAAGGTCAGATGTTAGTGGATTTTGCGAATAGGATAGACATGGCTGTGGTGAATACGTATTTTAACAAGAGGGAGGAGCATAGGGTGACATACAAGAGTGGAGGAAGATGCACACAGGTGGATTATATCTTATGTAGGAGGGTCAGTTTGAAGGAGATTGGAGACTGTAAAGTGGTGACCAGGGAAAGTGTAGTTAGGCAGCATAGGATGGTGGTTTGTAGGATGACGTTGGTGGTCAAGAAGAGGAGGAGGAGTGTGAGGGCAACACCAAGGATCAAATGGTGGAAAGTGAAAAAGGGTAATTGTGAGGTGGAGTTCAGGGATGAGTTAAGACAGGCACTGGCTGGCAGTGAAGAGTTACCAAATAGCTGGATAACTACAGCAGAGCTAGTAAGGGAGATGGCTAGAAAGGTGCTTGGTATGACATCTGGACAGAGGAAGGACAACAAGGAGACATGGTGGTGGAATGAGGAAGTACAGGAGACTATACAGAGAAAGAGGATGGCAAAGAAGAAGTGGGACTGTCAGAGAGAAGAAAGTAGACAGGAGTATAAGGAGATGAGGTGCATGGCAAAGAGAGGTGGCGAAGGCTAAGAATAAGGCATATGAAGAGTTGTATGAAAGGTTGGACACTAAGGAGGGAGAAAAGGACCTGTACTGATTGGCTAGACAGAGGGACCGAGCTAGGAAAGATGTGCAGCAGGTAAAGGTGATAAAGGATAATGAGGGAAACATACTCACAAGTGAGGATAGTGTGTTGAGGAGATGGAAAGAGTACTTTGAGGGGTTGATGAATGAAGAGAATGAGAGGGAGAGAAGGTTGGATGATGTGGGGATAGTGAATCATGAAGTACAATGGATTAGCAAAGAGGAAGTAAGGATAGCTATGAAGAGAATGAAGAATGGAAAGGCTGTTGGTCCAGATGACATACCTGTGGAAACATGGAGGTGTTTAGGTGAAATGGCAGTGGAGTTTTTAACCAGATTGTTTAATGAAATCTTGGAAAGTGAGAGGATGCCTGAGGAATGGAGAAAGTGTTTTGGTACCAATTTTAAGAATAAGGGTGATGTGCAGAGCTGTAGTAACTACAGATGGATTAAATTGATCAGTCACAGCATGAAGTTATGAGAAAGAGTAGTGGAAGCTAGGTTAAGAAGGGATGTGACGATTAGTGATCAGCGGTATGGTTTCATGCCGGGAAAGAGCACTACAGATGCGATGTTTGCTCTGAGAGTGTTGATGGAGAAGTGCAGAGAAGGTCAGAAGAAGTTGCATTGTGTTTTTGTAGACTTAGAGAAAGCATATGACAGGGTGCCTAGAGAGGAGTTGTGGTATTGTATGAGGAAGTCGGGAGTGTCAGAGAAGTATGCAAGAGTGGTACAGGATATGTACGAGGGTAGTGAGACAGCGGTGAGGTCTGCGGTGGGAGTGATGGATGCATTTAAGGTGGAGGTGGAGTTACATCAAGGATCAGCTCTGAGCCCTTTTTTATTTGCACTGGTGATGGGCAGGTTGACAGACTAGTTCAGACAGGAGTCCCCATGGACTATGATGTTTGCAGATGACATTGTGATCTGTAGTGCGAGTAGGGAACAGGTGGAGGAGACCCTGGAGAGATGGAGATATGCTCTAGAGAGAAGAGGAATGAAGGTCAGCAGGACTAAGACAGAATATTGGTGTGTGAATGAGGGGGAAGATAGAGGAATGGTGAGGATGCAAGGAGTAGAGGTGGCAAAGGTGGTGGAGATTAAATACTTGGGATCAATAGTTCAGAGTAACAGTGAGTGTGGAAGAGCGGTGAAGAATGGAGTACAAGCAGGATGGAGTGGGTGGAGAAGAGTGTCAGGAGTGATTTGTGACAGACGAGTACCAGTAAGAGTGAAAGGAAGGTCTACAAGAGGGTAGTGAGACCAGCTATGTTATATGGGCTGGAGACAGTGGCATTGACAAAAAGGCAAGAGTTTGAGCTGGATGTGGCAGAGTTAAAGATGTTAAGATTTGCACTGGGTGTGACGAGGGTGGACAGGATTAGGAATAAGTATATTAGAGGGTCAGCCCAGGTTGGAAGGTTTGGAGACAAAGCCAGAGAGGCAAGATTACGTTGGTTTGGACATGTGCTGAGGAGGGATGCTTAGTATATTGGGGAAAAAGATGCTAAGGATGAAGCTACCAGGTAACAGGAAAAGAGGAAGGCCTAAGATAAGGTTTATGGATGTGGTGAGCGAGGACATGCAGATGGTTGGTGTGACAGAGCAAGATGCAGAGGACAGGAAGAAATGGAAACAGATGATCCACTGTGGTGACCCCTAATGGGAACAGCCGAAAGAAGAGGATAATATTCTGTCTATTCAGGAAGAGTATCATGTATACAGGATTTTATTAATAGATACTTCCTTTATTATTTGTTATCTTTAAAGAATTCTGATATAGATTTAACTTTCTTCTTTTGCTTTTTCCCAGTTAGGGCTTGTCACAGCGGATCACCTGTCTGCTCATGATTGGCAGTGGAGTTTTATGGTGTCAAGTTGCCAGCCCAGCGCCCAACCTTCCACATAAGGCACACACGGACGTATTCACATCTAGGGACAATTTAGAATGTCCAATCCACCTACAGCATGTCTTTGGGATGTGGGAGGAAACCCACGTGACCACAGGGAGGACATGCAGACTCCACACAGAAGGCACCCCAGCCGAGAATCAAACTGGAGAACCTCTTGCTGTGAGGCAGCAATGCTAACTGCTGCACCACCATGGCCGCCCTGATATGGATTTAACTGATATCCTTAAATACTAATGGCTTAAACAACCCATATAAGAGAGCTAACCTACTAAGGTATCTTAAACTAAACAAGGCTCAAGTAGGTTTTCTCCAAGAGACACACTTTAAAATAAATGACACATTTATGTGGGACCCTAAGGAATACACAATACTTGCTCAATCTTCTTATAAAAATAAGACCAGAGGAGTAACAATTCTATGGAAAAAAAGACTCTCTTAAATCCCCAAATTATTTACAAACATGTAGATAATGATGGACTCATGGCCTTGGTTATACTTAAGTTTAATAATAGAATTTGGACCCTGGTTAATTTATACTGGTTCCCAGGTATGGAGGTTGGACTAGCTAAGAAACACTTAGACTTTATTACAACTACTTCTAAAGGTAATATTATACTAGGAGGTGTTTTCAATTGTATCACAGATATTACAGAAACTACCAATAGGAAATCTCCTAGACTATTGTCCTCAGCCAAACGGTTAAAAAATGGACAGAATTGTTTTAATTAAGAGATACCTTTAATGCTTTGGGGCTAAATTCTTTACTATTCTAACACCAGGACTATAGACATGGTACCCAAACTAGAATAGATACAATTTATATCTCACAAGATCTTTATTCTAAAATATTGATTTTTTTACTACAACCTTGTCCCTTTCCAGATCATAATTCCCTGTTGTTAACAATACACTTGGAATTCAATTAGTTATTACTTCAAGGGTTCCTTCATATATAACAAAAATTAAAGATTTTAAATCTTGGATAACTTCTGATCTTCAACTTTTCTTAGAGATTAATTATAAACCTGAAGCAAACACAATTAAGGTTTGGGATTCTCTTAAGGCCTAGCTATATGGTAAAACCATTAGCTGGTACAAAAATAAAATTAAAGAATGTGACTCAGTTACAGCATCTCCAAAATTTATTATCTCTGAAATCTAACAACTTAATTGCTACAGATAAGAAGAAACTAGAAGAAGCAAATAAGAAATACAATGAAATATTATCCCATAAAACTAATTTAGCTATGGAAAAACTGAAATTAAATTCTTATGCTACCTCTCCTAAGCATCTTCATAACCTATGAAAGTTAAGATGCAATCAAAAATTAATAACATTGATAGTATCTTTCATGAAGGAAAAAGGAAAAAAGTCTCGGACATAGGGGACATTCTGGAGGCTTTTAATGATCATTATGCAGGGCATCATAAAGATAAAATAATGTGGAAAGTTAGAGAATATAGTTCCCAACATAACAAGAATTCCTGAGGATCTTAGTTAGATCTACAAAAATCTATTTCTCAAGAGGAAATTATAGATGGGATTAAAGGAAGCAAGTCTAATAAAGCACCTGGAATAGTTAGCTTAATTATCGAAAATTATAGCTTGTTCCCTTCTATAATCTCTCTCCTACATAAAACCTTTCTTGAAGTTCAAACAATAGCAAATATTCCTCCTTCTTGGAGATATTCTCTAATTTCCCCTATATTAAAAGAGAATAAGGACCCTGATCATTGCAACTCCTATAGACCTATTTCTTTGTTGAATAATGATTATAAACTATTTATGTCATTTATGTCAATTATGGTCAATAGATTGAAAATATCCATACCTAAAATAATAAATGAAGACCAAACTGGTTTCATACATAACAGGCATACACAGGATAATATTGAGAGTATTAACACTGATAGATTACCTCAATAGAGGAAACTATGAGGCATTGATAATAGGTCTAGTATTTAAAAGGCCTTTGACTCCTTAAATTGGGGTTATTTCTTTAAAGTCTTACTGTTATTTGACCCCCCCCCCATTTTTTATAATAATGAAAGAAAATCTATGAAAATAATCTAGCATATGTCAAATTAGGTCCCTTTACTTCCAAAGCAATCCAAATCACTAGAGGTACTAGACAAGGATGTCCCATGTCCCCTATCCTCTTTGCTCTGGCCATAGAAATACTTGTCATTTTAATGCGTAATAACCCAAAGATTAGAGGTATAAATATATATGACCAATATATTTCTAAAATAATGATGTTTGTTGATGATGTCTTACTTACCATACCCAACTCAAAGTAAGTGTTAGATGAAGTGAATATAGTAACAACAAATTTCCAAAAAATCTTAGGTCTCTCCTTCAACAAATCTAAATCAAAATAATTTATTATTAAATAAATAAAAAATAACATACAGGTTCAAATTAATCATATAACTGGAAACCAAGTTTCAACTGTAGACTATTTAGGAATAGGAATAGTCCTAGGTAAGAATATAGAGGAAACCGTAGAGTTTAACTATGCTAAAGCCACACACTTAATCAAGACATTAATAAGCAAATGGAGTAATTTGTTTAGAACATTTGATGATAGGTTACAACTGATAAAAATGGTTTTGTTACCTAAAATATTATATATAGCACAATCCCTTATACTTCTACCAGGAAAGAAAATCCTTAAAGAATTCACTTCAACTCTGATGAAATTCCTATGGTACTCCATAGAGTGGCATATTCTCATATCAGAAAATGGGAACAAGGGTGGTTAAAATTCCCAGAGACTGAAACTTAAACAAAGGCATCTATAATTAAAATAGTGATGAATTGGATAAATCCTAGGGTTACCTATTGTATTCTGAAAAGCTGACAATGTCGACACGAGAATAGCGAAAGTGTAGAATGTCAAATGGGTAAACGGAAATCTCCGTAAGGGGAGATTTCCATTTACTTCAATGTAGTGCAGTCTTGGAGTTGATATATTTAAGTAGCTTACACCCTTTAGATTTTCTTTTTAGTATTTATTTTTTTCTGAGCATTCGAAATTTTAATGGTTTGATCATTAAAAGGTCAGCCTTTACTGATTCGAACCATTAAACTTTCGATGTTCTAATATAGACCCAAATCTTAGACACTCTTCCAATTAGAAACAGTTACACTCCATTATACTAATGAATGCAAATTATTTATCAAAAAATACTTTGGTAACCGTCAAAGATAAGATATGGCACTAAAGTGTAAATTTACAGTATAGTACAACACAATTAACTAAACTAACACTAGTAAACAATATTTTTAGTGTGTTTATAAAATTCATTAACACAAATCTAGATATAAAACTGTGGCATAGATTTTTAATACCATTTACTATTACAAGGGATTTTCCTGATAAAACACATAGAGTTTTTGGTTTATAGGAAAACAGTAACCTATTTTGTTGGTTGCAATGTACTGAAAACCAACAAGCTTTGAACACACGAAGTATATTGTCAGCCTATGGCCTATCCCCTAATAACTGATTGGTTCTTCAGAGTGTCAAAGCATACATCAAGGATCTATGCAGAATAATAAATCATCCTTCAAAACCATACCAAAAATTATAAACTGGATTTTTGGAATTCTGTATAATAATATCAATGTTATATAGATATGATAATTAATTCTTAACACTGTTAATAAGACAGCTTCTAAATATTCTTACTGGCAATACCTAGCTAAAGGGTTTCAAATATCATTATCAATGCAAGGTAAAACAAACATTTTATTTTCCATTAAACTAACTTCTTATTCACAATTCTGGAGGATTTTTCATTGGAAATTTATACACAGATCCTTTTTAACACCCAAGAAACTCTCAAAAATGAACCATCCAAACAGCAAGTTATGTTGGAGATGTCATCTGTCCACTAATGCTGGCTGGTCTCATATTTTTTATGACTGTACTAATATTAAACCATATTGGAATGAGATTAACACATTTCTTCAAGCTATCTATACTGATATATTTGTTTTGACAACGTCTTTCTTTTTATTGAATGTTGTTAATAGTAATAATATGAAGAAAGATTACCTGTATTTGTTGTGGACAATGTTCGCAATAGCCAGAAAATGTATAACTAGAAGATGGAACTCTAATGTGGCACCCACAATGGAGGAATTCCTATCATCACTGAAGAAATGCATACTAATGGAGACAAGAACTAAAGAGTTAAGAAGTTTTCCTAAGCCATTGGTTAGTAGTCCGTGGAGGAAAGTTTTGAATTTGATTGATACCCTACAGATGTAACCAAACTCTTCCTATTATAGTTTATATACTAACTTATTATTTAACTACAAATGTTTTTATTTGAATCCTTTTTGTCAGGCTGAATGTAAATACTGTAAATAGTTATTGAATGTTATGAACATATTAAATTGTTTTATTTTATCAAAATAAAAAAATCATTTGAGTAAAAAAATAAAATAAAATAAGGCTGTAAATTTTTAGCTGTCCATGCTAAGGTCATTTTGTTAAAAGTGACATACTACACACTATATTGACATCAGATTCACAGTTCTCCACAAAACAAAAAAATAGTTATTTTTTTGGTGTTATCTGACCTCTATAAGCACTTGTTGGTACGTTTCTCTGGGGATGTCATGAGAAAAAAGTGCACAAAACAGTGTACAATTCCAAATACAATTTTAAATATTATTAAAATACTGTAAAAACCAGTAACAGACACTTACAAAATTGCTGTGACAGTTTTGTCCAGAGAAATAAATATTAGACTACAGTTACATATTAATAGTTCATAGCTTTCTCCAGGGAAAGAAAGGGCAGACTAGTGTTACACATTAATAGTTCCAGGGTGCTCCGTTTTCACAGATGGGCTTCCACCAACAGTCACAGCATGATGTTGCGGCAGTGTTTCATAGGGACATCCAGCCACTGAAAAGTTCTGACCAGAGAACTGACATCCACTTATCTTCTTCCTAATCACAGAATGATTAACTGTAGAAATAATCCTTACGACAAACTGACCAACACCTTTTTTATTTTGAATGTTAGCTTGTCTTTAAAATATGGTGCTTAAATTTAGATGGTAATACTGCACTATACTGGGGGGGGGGGGGGGGGTAACTGTTCCGGACAGCGTAGCACTTCAGCAGTCTTGTGACAGAATGACCCCCACAACTGACAAGATAATGTGCAAATGAAACAGATGTCAAGAAATCACAAAACCTGATACATTTTGCTACAAAAGAAAGTTGTTGATTTAGTTTTAATTCCCAGTGATGGAATATACTGTATACTACAGTATGTGTAATGAACTTCACAGCTGTTGCCTGAATTGAAACACCTGTACAAATGTGTATTCTGTTTCCACTTCATCTGACTCTCAGCTACAGACAGAGGCTAATAGTCTATAAACTAAGCTTAACTCTACCATCTAGTGGCCATTCTTGGTAATGCACATTCATAACCTTTACCTAAACAAGTATGTTATTCACTTTAACAAATTATATAAATTCATGTTTGAATTTAATAAAATATTCTGTTTAACAGCTGAAACTGAAATCCAGATTTATTTATTTATAATGTCATCAATAAAGAAGTTTCAAAAATATTGTCACCAATAAAGATATGTTTCAAAAATATTTTATCAGTCTACAAGTTACAGTTCATTTGCTACTTTGACAAATACATTTGAAAGAATGATTTATTTACATATATGGCAAAGCATCTCATGAAATAAGTTAGCATACTGAAGAAAACGGCAATTAAGCGTTTTACTATTCACGAGAGTTAACAGTTGCCTTGTTAAAAGTGTAACTTATTGCAATTGTTCTTTCTTCTTCTTCTTTGATTATTGAATGATTGTTTAGTTGGCACAGGAAATGATAAGGAACATAAAACTATGTGGATACTGGAGCCAGTTTCACATAGCCAGTACTTAGTCATTGTTTTAGCATTATAATATGTACAAATGCCTGGTAGCAGTATCAGTGACCAAACACCATAAACATGTAAATATAATGCCAGCGTTCTAAACAGCTATCTTACTAAAAATATTACAATTATATTACAAGGATTGTGGCTACTAAATTCATCTACATGATCTTGAATAATCTATCACAGGTAAATGTGGCATCAACCAAATTCTCCATCTGGTGGATGCCCCTAACACACAAGCATGCACTTTCAAACTACAACTGTCATAGGACAATAAGCATATAAATAAAAACAATTTACATAGTTCTGCATATTATCATGATACCTGAACTAAACCGTTAATCAATCAGCTTCACAATATAATCTTGCTTTAGAACTTGTTTATCCTCAGTCTTAGTAAAAATTCCAAATATTTTATTTCTCCAACTGTTAAGTACAGATTCTTTGACTTTTCCGAGTATTAAAGGCATCCCTTATGAAAGTCAATGCCAAGTTTTCATGTAGCTTAGTGCCCTTTTCTTTTAGTGGAAATAGTACAATATTAAGCGCTCTGTTCATTTTGATTCCATTACTAATACACCTTTGCTGAGCAAGCCAAGAATCCTGTAGCATTACAGAGTATGAAAATTACTGGACAATTTCTTCCAATCCTTAGAATATTGAGAATACAAGTATGAACAGCAGGATTAAATAAACCCAAGGTTCCTTTACCTTAGTATCCCTGTTGCTCTGAGATACAGATATCTCACAGTACCATAAATGTAAAGGGTACAGTCTTTATGTCATCTGGTGTGGTTGATAAAAGCTCCAGCAAAAACACTTAGGATGTTACAAGTTTTGACATTCACTATGTTTCACTGAAGTTGCACTTCATTTTGTGGAATTGCAGAACTCAAAACTAGGTGTTACCTAGTTCTGTTCTAAACAGAGCGAATTATGAAACTCCTGAGCTTGATTCCTAACATAATATTTTTTAAATAAGTCTATACCCTGTCACTTTTCCCTAAAAACAAAAACAATATATAGTCTAGTCTGGCAGCTGGTGCAGAAGATGCAGGCTGAGAACTGTAGTTTGTAGTCTAGTCTGGCAGCTGGTGCAGAAGATGCAGGCTGAGAACTGTAGTTTGTAGTCTAGTCTGGCAGCTGGTGCAGAAGATGCAGGCTGAGAACTGTAGTTTGTAGTCTAGTCTGGCAGCTGGTGCAGAAGATGCAGGCTGAGAACTGTAGTTTGTAGTCTAGTCTGGCAGCTGGTGCAGAAGATGCAGGCTGAGAACTGTAGTTTGTAGTCTAGTCTGGCAGCTGGTGCAGAAGATGCAGGCTGAGAACTGTAGTTTGTAGTCTAGTCTGGCAGCTGGTGCAGAAGATGCAGGCTGAGAACTGTAGTTTGTAGTCTAGTCTGGCAGCTGGTGCAGAAGATGCAGGCTGAGAACTGTAGTTTGTAGTCTAGTCTGGCAGCTGGTGCAGAAGATGCAGGCTGAGAACTGTAGTTTGTAGTCTAGTCTGGCAGCTGGTGCAGAAGATGCAGGCTGGGAACTGTAGTTTGTAGTCTAGTCTGGCAGCTGGTGCAGAAGATGCAGGCTGAGAACTGTAGTTTGTAGTCTAGTCTGGCAGCTGGTGCAGAAGATGCAGTCTGGGAACTGTAGTTTGTAGTCTAGTCTGGCAGCTGGTGCAGAAGATGCAGGCTGGGAACTGTAGTTTGTAGTCTAGTCTGGCAGCTGGTGCAGAAGATGCAGGCTGGGAACTGTAGTTTGTATGGTACAGGTTTGATTACCTCAGTCCTCATTTGCCTACTGAGTGACCTTGAACAAGGCACTTAACCAGATACTCTTTAGAGGCAACTGGGAATTTGGGCTATGCTCCTCAATGGCCCATGGATCCCCTGGACTGTAAGCCTCCTAACCACCTATGAATCTACATTGTGCTTCAGAACTATAACCACTTGTACAAGACTTGAGTGGGTTATAGAACCCGAATCACATAAAGGGTCAGGTATCACCCATAAAACAACAAAGAGTGCTTGATAGTCTGGGAAACAAGTTTACACTTTAGCTACTGTAGATGTCAAGGCTATCAGTTATCTGACCATTGTAGCATAATGTCATTTAGATCTCCTGCATTAAATTAATTATCTGACTAAAACAATTTCAGACTTAGTCCTCAAAGAAACGTTGCCTAAACTGACCATAACAAGTGGCAAAGAAGTGTAACATACGGTCATAATTGGATACAACAGTTTAAATGTCTGTTTTTAGGGGTACTACTTCTGGCCACATGGCTAAAAAGTGTTTCCTGATAATATTACAGCCAAGCTATTAGATAAATTTCTAGACAAGTTTTTTGTCTTTGGTGTTCACTTCAGAAAGTTCTGCAGTCATTAGAAATAATGTTGAAACTATATATAAAACAAGTGAAATTTCCAAAATTCTAGGCTTCTGTTCCAAAATGCAAGCATTATCCTACCAAATGCAGACTAAACAGTTGGCTTAGAAAAACAGGCAGACATGAAGGGGCAAGAGGAGGTAACAGTGAAGTGGGCCTATACAAGTTGCAGCTTTGACCTCATGACCAAACCACACCAACCATGGGTAAATTCAGCATTACCCAACACCCAACCATGGGTTATTGCTATATTATACCATGACCCCCCCAAAACGTGCACGCTGATTGGCCAGCGTGCACATTGTAAATCGAGTTATACTAATAGAAAAAGGTCCGGTCGCCCGGACTTTTTTCCATTAGTATAACTCTACTTTTAAAACACTGTCTCGCTATGTTAAATGGGTTTAACATAGCGAGACAGCTTTAAAATAAGCAACGGAGATCTCCGTTGCTTATTTTAAAGCTGTCTCGCTATGCTAAACCCATTTAACATAGCAAGACAGGTTTTAAAGCAACGGAGAAAGCAAGATCTCCGTTGCTTTTAGCTATGTTAAATGGGTTTAACATAGCGAGACAGTTTTAAAATAAGCAACGGACATCTCTGTTGCTTATTTTAACTGTCTCGCTATGTTAAACCCATTTAACATAGCGGAAATAAAAAGCAACGGAGATCTTGCTTTCTCCGTTTTGCTCAGTCTGATGTACTGCGCAGGCGCGCAGTACATCAGAACTGCCGCAGATGCCAGACATCTGCGGAAGGGCAGTAAACAGGTATTATACTATGCCATTATTTAAGAAAAGTAATAGTTTCTTTTCTTAAATAATGTCATGGTATAATAGCAATAACACACTTCTGGGTGTGGGTAATGCTGTATTTACCCACGGTTGACTTTGTTTGGTCCGCCAACCATGGGTAAATCCAGCATTACCCACACCCAGGCGTGGGTTATTGCTATATTAAAATAGATTCATTATCTTTTTACAGTGTTCTACCACTGTAGTTGAGCCATGTGCATCTCATACAAAACGGCAATGTTTGCTTCAGATGAAGTAAAGATAAAAAGTTCTTTCTTATAGATAATTTGCATACAATTTAAATTCCATGACAATAATTAAAATAACCTGCACCAACTCTAAAAAGTGCTTGCTGCATACACTACCAAATGAAAAGAGCTTGAAAGTGAACACTGCATAGTATATGGAGAAGTACATAAGCAACAATCTAAATAAACTAACAATGACATTTCTAGAAAATATCCCCAGACTCTTGTTAGTTTGGTGGAGATCAAATCTTCAAAAAAATCAGTAATCAGATCCTATTTGTAATATACTAAGAATTGACAGTTAACAAAATGCAACTAAAAATCATTGGGGTTACCTGAGCTAGATGATGCATCAGTAAAAGTCATACAGTAAAAATGTTGATTGCATAAGGTCAAAACCACCCAATGTCAATACACTAGTACATATGGATTTAAAGTCGTGAGGCTTGTTATTGAAGAAAGTGACAGACCAATAGAACTATTTGTGGAAATACAAGTCATTAATAACAAACTGACAAGAGACTATAATTTACGTACAAAAGTAAAGACAATTGTTCATTTTTAAAGATGGTAGAAAAGTAGATAACATCAAGAAGAAAAAAAAAGTTAAGGAGCAGCGTTATAGAAATTAATACAATTTAGGCACTGCATATCCTTTTCCAAAGCAGAAGTTTGGTGAAACAAAAAATGGGATTGGCTCTAAAGTCGCTGCCAATGTTGTAGCTAACTACCAGGGCACTAATGATGTGGGACAGCAGAAGGTGATTCTTCAGACCCTATAGGCTTACAAGAATATCCCCCTTTAAGAGTATTAAGATACATTTGCCAATATAATTCCCTTTTCAACAACAAAATTACTCCAATCACCCCAATACTATTTTTTACTCTTTCAATAAAAATACAAAATGTATTAAAATTAGGATACAGTAAGCAATGTCTTGCCAACACATTTCTAGTGTTTTTTTTCTGAATAGTGTACATGAGTTGGTATATTCTATTCTTAAGAGCCTTCTCTACCTTACCAACATAATTTGTAGGGGAAGACACACAAGTAGTTATATATAGCAGTATTTTAATGCTGCAATTGCAGTGACCAGTATAATATGCAAATGTTTGTGTAGGGCCAATAGATACACTACCCTGTTACTGTTCTCCAACCTGTGTGATTTTTGACTTAGCCTATCATCTATCCATTCAGAAAGTATCAACACTGGCCAGGGATGAGCAAGTATTTTCTTTATAAACATCTGCACAAAAACTCAAGCACATGTCCTTAAATGTGTCTCTGTTTCCTATTGCTGCTCTCCATTAGTTATATTTTAAGAATAGAGCAAAATAAGCTTTTCTACCTGCAGCTTCATCCATAATCTTATGAACAAAATAAATGGGGTAGCCCTGGTCTATAATTTATTTTATTTTTGTTTAACATTTGTTGACCGGAAAAGTCCGACTAGGACAGAGCCTATTTTCAGCAGATGCCCAGGGAGAAATGCTCCAGATGCATGTCTTTAGAAATACCTTTCATTTGCACAAAAGTGGTATCATCAAAAACCATTAACGATAATCTTACAACTGCCCTTTTACTATGTTTTGCTTCATCCATTTAGGGTGATTGCTGGAAAAATGCAGGTAAGAATTGCTAAATAAAGTACATCTGTAAATACTAGATACAAACTCACCCTTGTCCTTATTTTTGCTAAGTTATGCATCCAAGAAAACAATGCTGTTAGTCGAGTACTCATAAGAAAGTTTTAAAAAAGTTAAAAGGTCATAAACTCAAATAAATCCTTTACTGACCCAGACCACAGCATAAAAAAATGTGATACCCTGAGTCCAGAACAAAATTGCCACTGCATATGGTCTGACAAAAGATGCATTTCCTGAAATTCACTCTGTACATTGCTGGATTTACAACAATTATAGGGGAGGCACACGTAGTAGAGAATGCATGGCTCAAAGACACAATGCCTCCCTCCACATTTTTAAAAGCCCTCTGGAGTGTGACTGAAACAGCCCTTAGTGAATGTCATGCACAGAAAACACCAGAGAACAGTGGCACAAAAGAATGATATCCCTACTTTGTAGACATCAAGTATTGCTTCCTAAATTGCTGAGTGTCATTCAGGCAGAACAGTGTCCCATAAACAACATCTGAGAAAGTATTCTGAGATGGATCCAGACATCTCCAAAATGTCAAACATAATGGATGAGGATGGACAAAGTGACTATAAAACTCTAGTAGTCAGCAGCAGTCAGACTTCCTATGAGCCATAGCTTAACTTTTCTATACACACATTTTCCAATGTTGCATAATATCAACACATCTGTTAAAATGCACACAATTTCAGAAGCACCCCTTTTTATGGTTACACTATAATTAAATTGCTGATGCACAAATAAAAATGCTTGACATAATTACCTGGCTTCCACCCTGTCTTCCCCTCCCCTCAAAAAAGAGAACAAAATACACATTCTATAACTCTGTTCCTACTAGTGTCACAGACATGGTGAACTTTTATTACTTTCACCAGTACAAATATGCTTCTGCATGTACTGACTTCAAATTCCATAACTTTGCCTCACAACATTAATTAAAATGGTTTTCAATAATTAAAACTAAAACTGTAAACTGAAAAATCTTGTTGCTGTGCCCATGGTTCTGTCATTCTGACCTGCTTGAGCCCATGGTTCTGTCATTCTAACCTGCTTGAGCCCATGGTTCTGTCATTCTGACCTGCTTGAGCTTGAATTTGTACCTAGTGTATACATGCACAGCTAAAACAGGAAGAGAGCGTTTTGTTACAAGCTTCTTGCATGTGAAAATTTGGGAGGTGACTGTAATCGATGCCAGCAAGGACATATGTTGTAAAAATTTTAAAGAAAATAAATATCAGGAGACATTTTTTTCCTACTTTTTCCAATTTTCTTGTTGACCTAGTGAATGTATAGTATAGTGTGGATGCCCTTTTTGAATGAAGTGTCTGCTGGGTAAATATCTGTAAAATGGAGATTTTTGTAAAATGCATAAAACTGTACTCCTGTACGGTGATATGTTGAATGTTATGCATTCTTGCCTAGCATTAAATGTTTTTTGTTTTGTTAGGATAATGATCTCAGTTTTTCATGCCAGAAGGTAGTCGTTCAAATATTTATGTCTTAGTTCTGTAATCCAAGACAATATGAGAGTGCACGCACACCAAACTAGTAACTGACACAAGTGTGCACAGTGCATGCACACCAAACTAGTAACCGACACAAGTGTGTACAGTGCATGCACACCAAACTAGTAACAGACAAGTGTGCACAGTGCATGCACACCAAACTAGTAACAGACACAAGTGTGCACAGTGCACACACACCAAACTTGTAACCAACACAAGTGTGCACAGTGAACACACATCAAACTAGTAACCAAACACGTGTGCACAGTGAATGCAGGACACCAAAATGAAAGACATAACCAAGTTCAAGTCTAGTTCGGTAAACAATTTATTAATGTAGTTAAAATAATATTTTAACACACTACTATGAACTTTTGTACTCAAAAAGTAATCACACAAGGACTTCCTCAGAAACAAAACAGTTAGTGATTTGTTATACTTTTTCAAATAAAGTTGTAGAAATTGATGTTTGTCATTTAAAGAAACAGCGTACTACTTCTGATTCCTAAGACTTTCACCATACATATTTAACTAATAAAACATTAAGGCTAAATAAAGTGATGTTATAGTGCGTGTAAAACAATATTTAAAAATATAGGAGGAGTAAAACTGATGGTAGGCACAGGACCCAAGTAATCACACGACACCAGAAAGTTATCACACGACACCAGAAAGTTATCACACAACACCAGAAAGTTATCACACAACACCAGAAAGTAATCACACAACACCAGAAAGTTATCACACAACACCAGAAAGTAATCACACAACACCAGAAAGTAATCACACAACACCAGAAAGTTATCACACAACACCAGAAAGGATAATGAAAGTACCAAACAATTTTAGAAACTCTGCCTGAAAATGTGTTCATTACCTTCATTTTCTTGATAATGAATGAATGTATTTGACTAGGCTTGTCACTTAATCAAATAGGAAATAAGATATGGTGATGGGATAGAGAAAGAATTGAAAAAATGACATTTGGAAATGGAGTTTGTAACAGAATGAGGAGGGGGAGAAAAGGCTATTCATTTGAGATATTTGCTGGTATGTTTAATCAGATAAAAAAATCAAACTAGCCTTGCCTTACTACATGGTCTGGTTCAACGTGCTGAAGAGTCATTCATTGAATCAGTCGACAACAAACATAACCAACTGAAAGTACCTTTGTCCAAAACACAGCCTTGTAGGAACAGACACATTTTTCTATGCACTGGGGCAAGTCATCCAGACCCTCATGACAATTTAAGTTAAAACTTCCAGGGGGGGGGGGCACCTTGTAGTAGTCTTAGAGTTGTGCCAGCCTTAAGAAAACCATCTTTTCATACACCATGTGGTAAGCCAGACTTGCACAACCTTTGAAATATTGTGTTCCATTGATTGAGATCCTCAGTGAGAATCACACCTCTTCTTAATGTGGAATTTCTTATGGCAATGAAAGGCCTTTTGTTTTAAACATTCATTGGCATGAGGAGCACAATTAAAATTAATACTGTTATTATTAAGCAATAAACAGATCTAAGATTCAATATGCAATGGGCTGATTAACATATTAATATATTCAAATGACTGTTGCAGAAATCATGGGATCATAGGGTCATAGAAGGTTATTAGGCTATTGGCTTTGAGGCCCTTATAAGCCTAGCCAAGAGTTTAGCCCATGTTTAGACAAGTCAGCACCCAAAGCCCCTGTCCAGCAGGGACACAGTTGGAATCCCAGGGGTGCATTTTCTGTTTCCAATCCAGTTATCCAAGTAAAAAGGGATAATGAGGTACTCTGACATGGAGAGGGAGTCTATTTCACAGACAGTGGAGTCTCTGGGACACAAATCTGTCTCTCCAACAAGTCCAATTGATATCACAGACCAGTTTGAGGTCACACGTATGGGTTGCTCGAATGGAGCCCAACTTGCGGATATGCAGCAGTCCCATCAAGGCGGGGTCTGAGATTGCTTTGTATGACAGACAGAGGTCACCTTTGAGGAGTCTATATGAAACTGAGTAGAGGAACAGAGCTTTTAGCCTATCTGTGTAGGGTAGATGTTTGAGGCCCTGGATTCTCCTGGTGAGGAACCTCTGTGGTCTCCCTAGCTGCTGCATATGCTTTGTGAGGTACATGCAGAAGGCAGCATTGTACTCAATAATTGGCCTTATAAGGGAAGAATGCAGGGATGTTATGACCTCTTTGTCCCTGGATGAAATACCCTTACTTGTGAGGTGAGCCATATAGAAAGCTTTCTGTACAACGGAAGTGACATGGTGGTCAAAAGTCAGGTTGCTTTCAACCTGGGTCCCCTAATCCCTCACTACTGATTATGTACTTAGGATGTTGTTATTAATGTGATAATATATGGAGACGTCACTCTCCCCAAAGGGGATTATGGATTTTTTGGCATTCAGCTTAAGGCCATGTTTCTGGCACCAGTCATTTGTTTGGGTGAGACCCTCTTGGAGGATGTCCACATCACTTAGGGAATTTATGACTGTGCCCAGCTTGCAGTCATCTGCAAACTTGGTCAGCCATAGCCCACTGGTTTTAGCCTGCACCTCAGAGAAGTATATCTTGAACAACAGGCCCCAACACTGATCCCAGGGGTACGCTGCTCACTATGGGTCTACTGCTTGAGGTGACTTCCCCTATTTTGATTAGGTGGGTTCCATCGGTGAGCCAGTTTGCTACCCCTCTGGTAACATACGGATTGATGCCTAGTTGAGAGAGTTTATCTACTATGCCCGAGTGGGGAATAGTGTTGAAGGCTTTGGCCAGGTCAAGGTAGGTTGTGTGCACCATCTTCCCCTCGTCCATGGCTTTGGTAACTGTCTCAAAGTTAACCAGATTTAACAGACATGACCTCCCCTTGACAAGGCCAAACTGTATGTTGTCCAGTGTTTGGAGGTTGCCAATGCCCCTGTTAATGAGGTCCATGATGATCCATTCCATGGCCTTGCAGATCAGGCTAGTTAGGCTGATGGGTCTATAATTTCCTGGATCAGTGGACAGTCTACATTTGTGTAAAGGAATGACAGTGGCTGTCCTCCACTCAGCTGGGACAAAGCAGGCTCAGGCTTTCATTGAGTAGGGTGCCTAATGTTGCTGCAAGTTCATACCAGAGTTCATGTAGGATGCAGCCTGGGATGTTATCCGGTCTCAATGAGGCTGTATTTTATGGCTTTGAAAGGGGAGTGATGACCTGTTCCCTAGAGATAAAGGGTGGGGGACAGGTACTGGGGATGTCTTGATTTACTGATGGGGGAGGGGACAGAGGGGAGAAGTTTTTGCTGAATCTGTTAATCAGTAATTTGGCTTTATCTACAGTGATTGTGTATGTAGTGTCCTTGACCACCAGTTCTGAACAGATCTAGATGCTCCCTTTGAGATTGCAGACATATGTGAAGAAGGCCTTGTGATCGTCTCAAGTAGATGTGGCCAATTTGGACTCAAAGATGGCTTTAGAGGATTTCACCAGTGCTCTTATTTGCTTGTTTAGGCTAAGGAGAGATAGCTTCCAATTGGGCACCTGCTCCTTCTTGGTCCTGGATAGCAATTTTTTTCCTTTTGTTATATAGTTTATTTATTGCAGATGCCACCAGACAGGTTTACTCTTCCTTGTGGAGGACGATTTTGTCCTGTCATGTATTCCCAATTCCATGCATCTATATAAATGCTCTCATAGTACTTTGGTGTAGATTCAGACATTGGTGCCAGTTCCTACAGTGGGTGAGGGGGCTGTGAAGCTGTTTATACTAGCCCTCAGAAGGTTGTAATCAGCTTTGGAGAAGTTTTGTTGACCCTAGCTAGAGGGGGGGGGGTCAGGGGAGTTGGTGACTTCAAGTGACCACTTTATGGTCGGATCTTACCAGGGAGGATGATACCATAGGGGTTCTACAGTGGTTACTCATGTTGGTTAATACCAAGTCCAAGATATTATCACCTCTTGTGGGGTGGGAGTATCGACTAGCTGTTGCAAGGCATTTGCATGAATAAAATCAAGGAATCTCTGGGCATTTGTGCTCTGGCATGAGTATTTTTCCAATCACCCAGGATCAGGGTAAAGGGTTGAATCGTGATAGATTTGAAGAGGTCCAGATAGTGGGAGAGGGCATCTTGAAATTTGGGGACCTGTAGCTAGCTATAATTTGAATAGGGGTGTTGTCAATGTTTAACTGCACCTGGAGTGTCTCCTGTGCGTCATACTGTTTGACCAGCTTGGAGGTGTGCGTGTCTTTAATAGATACTGAAACTCCACCTTCTTTGGCTTTGCTGCCCACATTTTGGGGTCTGAATGTATGATAGGTTGAATAACCAGGTAAGGCTGGAGTGCTCTCTGCAGCTTTGAATCAGGTTTCTGTGACTGCACAAATGTCAGCATCTTCCAGGGTTAAGAATGTTTGCAATGAGTGGTTATGCTTTTAAAAGAGGTAGCCATGATCAGAACGTACACTCTTTAGACAGGAGAATTTCTGAATATTCACTTGGCTGAAATGAAGTCCTACATAAAGGATTTGTTACTATTAGGAAGGTGCATTAAAATTTACTTCCTTTGTAGCCATAACCCAGGGAAGGCAACTGGTTAATCAACACAAGTACACTTTCTTAAAAGTTGCAGCTAGCTCTTTCATTTGGTTGCAAGTTTATTTTTTAATCCTTTTGTAGCTTGTAGAGCACTGTGACTGCACTCCAGATTCATGAAAAATAACTTCATTTAGAGTATTTCATCACTGCACTAAGTTTTAGTCTTAAACTACATTATAAACACTGTCCACCAAAGAACAGCATCGAGAAGATAAAACAGCTTTAAAAACTGTACAACCCTTTGGCTTGCTATACTTTTTTGTATGGGGCAGTGCAAAGTGTTAAAGCTGATACAGGATCATAATATATTTCACTGTTGGGCATTATATGTAAGGCAATCTTAAGTGTGTTACAGCTTTCAGTACTATAGAACACTTCGAATTTCAATAGTCCTCCCCCCCACTTTTTGTTCCTGTGTTGTAGTACATCGGAGGAGTTAAAACTTCACTGACTACAAAGACATATCTGGCAGCAGTGTGTTACACCTTTCAAAATTATGAAACATTTATACATGTATATCTCCTGCAGTTTTTTTCTGTTTTTGTAATTAGTAGTACAAGGAACAGGTAAAACTACATATAGTATTATGATCAGATCTCTGACCATAACCAGCTTATTATGTGTTTGAGACATGGATGTCAAGGATCTCACCATAAGAGCAATGCTCAAGAGCTGAATCTTATCACCTACCATAAGTTACAGAAAAGAAATATTGTAGGAGAATGCAGTATTTTACCAGCTTTTTTAAAGCATTTGAAACCTGGTAAACACTTAGCACTGACACACAGACTGCAGGTTGAAATTTAGTTCACTTCTGCAGAGCTAATGGCTTTAAAAGCTGTTAGACACTTCTGCTTATAAACATGCCAGAGTAAAGTTATGAGAGCTTTCTGTCACTGTCCTTTGCCCACTAGCACTGTCTACTGTTCGTCCACAGGATGAGAGCTAATCTATATGCTAAGTGTTGTTAAGATGAGGTCTTGCACTACAGACATGCTTATAAGTTTTTCTTTTTCTCAGTTTTGGACCACTACAATGAATTATAATCAGATCTTTATGACCATAACCAAGTTTATGTTTTCTCGAAACGGATGTCAAGATTCACCTCGAGCTTTATTTCACTTTCAAGGTGATTTTATTGACAACAAATAACTTGGTTATGATCAGAGATGCAATCATAATCCACTATATTCTTTAAACACCAGAGAGAGCAGCAGGCTTTGTTGGTGAGCATCAACCAGAAATTAAATTAGACTCAAGATGGGCAAGTCAGTTACATTGAAATTATGCATTTTAGCTCAGTTATGTCACAGGGTTCATCAAATGTGGGCAGATTTCATTTGTTACTGAAGGTATAGAATGCATTGTGGAAGCTTAAGTTTAACAGGGACTCGCACAGTGATGTTTGAACTGTTGCCAGCAGGATGCAATGGCATATAATGTTCTGTTCAATTATATCCCCCCAAAAGGGTTAGCCCAGTTATTTTATTTATTGATTGACATTTGTTAACCGGGTTTGTCCAACTGGGCTTGTGGCCCATTTTCAGTGGAGACCCGAGGAGAAAAGCTCTAGTAGTACATTTTAAACAAGTACAATTTTAAACAATATTAACATAATAGCAGTTATAGCAAAAAGATTCACATATGTTGGGTTACATGCATAAAGTTAAAGTTGCATTAAAAAGCTTAGTAACATAATTTTACATTGATATAGTTCAATAGGTCAACAATAAAATTTTTTTGTTTGTATAAAATTATGCAAATGCATAGTAGACACATTGGAGAGAGAGGTGAAATGAGGTACTAAGTATGGTCCTTTTGAGGGTACATAAAGGGAAGGAAGACTAGGTAGGGTCATGGCAAGGACAGGTCCTGGAATTAAGAAAATAAGCTTTTAGTTCATTTTTAAAGTGTGAGGTGTGGGAGATTGAACGTAAGTCAAGGGGAAGTTTGTTCCAAGCATGGGCAAGGGAGGGTTTGCAGAGTAGTTTGCCTACTGACCTTTTTGGGTGGTAGATATCAAGTAATTGTTGGTTAGAAGTACAGAGTGTCCGGGATGGGATGCAGATGGAGACTAAGGAAGATAGAGATGGACAGAAGGAGGTTTTATAAAAGAATAGAGTGTAGCATATGAAATTGATAAGATAGCAGAAATTGGGGAAGTTCAAGCCATTGAAGAAAGTTTAAAGAAATGCAGTGGTGTGAGTTGTATGGGGAGTTAGTAATGAATCTGGCTATTTTATGGCAAGTCTGTTGGAGTTCGTTTAGAGTTGAGGCCTGGATATTGGTAAGAACTGGGGCGGCGTACGAGAGGGAGGGGAGGAGGAGTGCCTGGCCCAGGGTAAGTCTAGATTCAGGGGTTAGGAATTGTTTGTTACGATATAGCAGACCTAGTTACCGTTTTTTTTTTTTTTATACACTGGAGTATGTGTAGGTTGAACTTTAGTTGACATCGATAATGGCCCCTAGGAGTTTTGTGTGGGTGTCAGGTTGGATAGTTGCATTGTTAGAAGATTTAATAAAAAAGGAGGTTTTGTGATGAGAAAGAGAGCAGGGAAGGAAAAGTAGGAGTTTGGTCTTTTTGGGATTTAGGATCAATAGGTTGTGAGAGAGCCATTGTTCAGTGGATAGTAAGGCCTGTTGGGCCAGGGAGTGTAGTTCAGGAATGTTATTTGAGATGGATATAAGTGTGGAGTCATCGGCATACTGAATAAGGGAGGATTCTTTGCATGAGGTGTAAAGATGATTGGAGAAGATGTTAAACAAAAGGGGTCCCAACATGGAGCCTTGGGGAACACCAGTGGAGAAGGGAAGGAAAGGTGAGGAGGATGAGAGCCATTTGACAGATTGTTCCCTGCCAGATAGGTAACTATTAAACCAGGCAAGTGCGGAGGGGGCTAGGTGGAGATTTGTGAGTTTGGATAGCAGTAGAGAATGAGAGACAGTATCAAAGGCTTTGGAGAGATCTAGGAAGATACAGCAAATGAGTTTATTGTTGTCTAGAGCCTCTGCAATGACATGAGTGAAGGAGAGGAGGGCAATGGTGGTGCTGTGGTGAGGACGAAATCCATGTTGGGTAGGGGTAAGTAAGTGGTGTGTGAGGAGGTGACTGAGAAGCTGTGAGTAAATACATTTTTCTAATAACTTGGAAAGGGGGGACAGAATGGCAATGGGTCAGTAGTTTGAGGTGTCAGTGGAGTTTCCACCTTTATGAAGGGGGATAGTAAAGAAAGCTTTCCAAAGGGTGGGGACAGTTGATTCCGGAATAGATCCATTAATTAGTATAGATATAGAATAGGCAATTTAGTCAGCAAGTTTGAGGAATGTAGGAGATAGACTGTCAGTGGAAGAAGAGCAAGGTTTTAGCTTGAGTAGTAGAGATTTGATGTAAGTAATGAGAACTGGCTCAAAAGAAAACAAAGTTGTGTTAGTGGGGCTTGGAGGGGTGGGCGTCGAAGTAGTTTGGCTTAGAGGTTACAAGATTTTGGATGGAAGAGAAAGTGTTTATTCAGGAGGGCAGCTGTTTCCTAAGAGGAAGAGTTAGGGTATGGGGAGGGATTAGAGGGCTTTCCATGATAGAGGATGTTGAGCGTTGACCAAAATTTTTGAGGATTGGATTTGTTGTTAAACTGAGCAGAGCTAAAATATAACTTTTTGTCATTAGTTGTATGTTTTTTTTTGCAAGGTTCCTCAGTTGCCTGTATTTTTTGAAGAAGAGGTGGTCGTTTAGTTTTAGTCCAGGTTTTCCAAGCACTATCTTTGTTTCATAAGGGACCTAGTCTACTTGGAGAGCCAGGGAGCATGATTTGAGTTTACTCTGATCTTCCTAGAGGGAGCTAAGGAGTTTAGAGTACTCATGAAGATGCTATTGAAAGTGCTTACAGCATCATTTAGGGGGAGGTGTTTTAGGATGGACCAATATATGTTGTGGAGAATGGAGTTAAATTGGGATGAATTGAAAGTCGATAGTTTGACAGTCTTTAATAAGGTGGGGTTTAGGAATATGGGATAGTGTCTTAAGATGGTGGTAGGGAGATAATCACTGAAGGAGTCAGGTAAGGTGGTGGGATTATGGTATTGGTGGGGGGAATTGGTAAGGATCCAGTCTATGATGGGGCTGGAGGTGGAAATTTTATGGAAGCGAGTGGGAGATGTTGTAAGTTGATGGAAGCCAAGTAGGTGGATACTAAGTTGGGGGGGGGGGGGTCAGCTGTGAGTTTGGACCAATCAATGCTGACATCACCAAGGATAAGTGTCTCATATGGCATGTTGTGGGAGAACCAGGATAGGATGTTTTCAAGAATGGGCAGATCGTTACCAGGAGGAAGGTAGATAGAGGCAATTGCAAGTTTTTTGTGGGGATTCAGATGGCAGTTAAGGATGATTATTTCAGCTGGGAGGAAGTCAGGAATTGGGGAAGGGTATGGTGAGAAGTTAAGGTTGTTTGAGGAGAGGATGGCCACACCCCCCCCCCCTTTTTTTTACAGGTCTATCAGATCGGAAGATATTATAACCTGGTATTGGTAAAAGAGTTTAGGTCAGAGTATTGCGTTAAAGTTTATTTTATTTTAGCATGGTTTGACAATGTTTATTTTTAAAACAGAACAGAGAATAGCTTACATTATATAGCAGTGTAAAAACAGCACAGGAGACATCCTACTGGGAGCAAAAAAAAAGAGTCATCTAGTGGTAAAATAACCTTTGAGCTCTGTAGCTCAAGACCTCACAGTGTTTAATACATTGCAGTGTGTCTTAACTGCAAGCAAACAGCATGGTATTCTGGAGGTCTTCAGTTTGAATCCCAAATAAGATCTAATACAATTTATTCACTAATATATGTTTCTAACAGTATTGAAGCAGAAGACTTTCTCTGCATTTGTATGTTTGTAATCTGACATTGATCACCATGCTAGGTGGGTCACATTTAAAAGGAATAGGCTGTAAGGGAAACACAGGACATATCTGTCCAGAGATTCTTACTGGTCCAGCTACAGTGACACCAGTATGGAATGCTGGAGGGCTTAGTTTCAAGTCTCAAGTGAAAGCCAATATTTTCTTCCTACTTCTATAATTCAAACAATGTCTAACCAGAGGGATTTTTCTGTATTTGTGTGTAATCTAACGACAAGTAAAGCAGTCTACCAATATCATTATGTCGTCAGTGTTTCTTGAAATATTAATATTTATAACTCATTGCTTAAATTTCCTAAATTCTTAGCAAAGAAAATTCAGTAGCTTCAAAATATATTATTTACATAATACTCAAGTACTTTCACCAGCATTACAACTATTGTTTTTAGTGTAGTTAATTCTAAGATTAAATTGAAGAATTCTAAAATTATTATTGTGAGGATCTAGATTTTCCTCAAAGTTCTTCTGAATTGCCACATCTGTTTTCTGTTTCAGCATCTGTTGTAGAAAGCTTGACATTTTTTTCTTCTGAGTATGAAGTGATTGAACATATAACATTGGAACAATATGTCCCACTAAAAGAAAGAGCACAGATTTTCTTTGAATCACGCTAGATGTTTGTAATGTGTTGGAGACTATGTAATGTCTTTTTGGCATATGGTTCTATTTTTAGGCCAAGCAGGAAGTCTAAAGCAACTTGTTTAATAATCATATGGAAGCAAAGGTAGTGGTTACGATGTGGGACAGTCATTCACTTATTCTTTTGATTTTTCGTCTGTGCTGTTATTCCCAAAGATTGTGTCTGAAAACATTTGCAAATTTTTTTTTTTGTTTACAGGAGTAAATATTTGGTTTGCATTTTACTGACACTTGTAAGACAATGTTGAATCACTGGCTACAGCGGCAAAATTGTTAAGATCTAATTTTAATGGTTGATCTGGGATTTTTAAGTGATAGTAAGGAGTCTGGACTTTAACATCCTTCATTCTGAAGTACCATTTTGTATTTATAAGAGGGTAAGGAAATACTGCCAACTCTTAATGGTAATCACATGATACTTGTTCTTGGCTGTGGTTGCATCATAGCAATATTTCAATGTTTGAATCACCTGTTTAGGTGCATTTAGGTTGTTGCAATCTATCTTCACAGAGATTATAAGGTGTTTACCCCTTGTTAAAAGATTATTTGTTTCTTAAGAAAGATGTTCACTAGCCACAAGTACCTTGCTTCTCGTGCAGCTAAGAATCAATATCTGGTTAAATGCTAAACCAGTGATTATAAGCAGAAGCTATTTGTTAACATATAGCCTCAACAATCGCCTTGAATACACACACATATTATATATATATATATATATATATATATATATATATATATATATATATATATATATATATATATATATATATATATAGACAAACATATACACACATTTATAGATTTTTAGTGAATTAATTTAATTCATTTACTGATTTCCAGCTTAATTACCAGTTTAGGGCCGTGAGGGAGTCATATTCTGTTCCCCCAGCAGTCAGTAGGCACAAGACAACAAACTTATTCTTGAATGAGTGCCAACCCATTGTGGAACACACATACCCACCGACACGAACACCTACTCACCCACCGACACAAACACCCTCCCACACACCAACACAGACACCCACCAACACAAACACCCACCCACACACCAACACAGATACCCACTGACAGACACCCACCAACCCCCACACAGACACACACGCACACACACACACACACACGCACACACACACACACACACACACACACACACACACACACACACACACACACACACAGACACGCACAGAGAGACACGCACAGAGAGAGAGACACACAGCGAGGCGCACACACACAGCGAGACACACACACACACAGCGACACACACACACACACACACACACACACACACACACACACACACACACACACACACACACACACACACACACAGCGACACACACACACAGCGACACACACACACAGCGACACACACACACACACAGCGAGACACACACAGACACACACACAGAGACAGACAGACACACACAGAGGCAGGCAGACAGACACAGGCAGGCAGACACAGACAGACAGGCACACACACAAACAGACAGAGACACACACACAGCACAGAGACACACACAGACACACACACAGAGACAGAGACACACACACACACACACACACACACACACACACAGAGACACACACACACACACACACACACACACACACACACACACACACAGACACACAGAGACAGAGACACACACACACACACACACACAGACACAGAGAGAGAGACACACACACACAGAGACACACACACACACACACACAGACACACACACACACAGAGACACACACACACACAGACAGAGACACACACACAGATACAGAGACAGAGACACACACACACAGATACAGACACACACACAGAGAGACAGAGACGTGCACACACAGAGAGACAGAGACGTGCACACACACACACACACATACACACACAGACACGCGCACACACAGACATACAGGCACAGACACACACACACACACACACACACACACACACACACACACAGACACAGACACACAGACACACAGACACACACACACAGACACACACACACAGACACACACACACAAGACACAAACACACAAGACACAAACACACAAGACACACACACACAGACACAAACACACAAGACACAGACACACAGACACACACACAAGACACACACACAAGACACACACACAAGACACACACACAAGACACACACACAAGACACACAGGTCTTAAGACTTTACCCTTTTAAAGCAATGCACTTGGCTATCTGTACTTCCTTTTTTGCCCAGTGGCTAAGCCACATTACATAATGTCCCTTGCCAATCAGTACTAATATGTCACTAGACCCTAATGATAAAAGTCATATTGCTGAGGACAATTGAAATCAGAATGTATATTGATTTATTTAAATAATTTTTTTGGTCTCCTCATAGCTAACCATCAGATGTTCCCAGGGGCCTTTCCTTTCTACCAAACCCTACTAGCCTCTCTGACTTCTAACCCATGTTTGTGGCCTTTGAGGACATTGAGGAACTCAGGAAAAGAATCATATTGCTGACCAGTAGGATTTTTGATAAACTCCTGCATTACCCCTCAATGGATGCTGCTGGAATATTGTTCCCACCTCACTGGTGAAACAGCTATAACCTCACATCCCTAAGGACAACACTCCCATGTGTTCCTGTCTTCCACTAGGGATCAAATTGTCAGGTGTGCTCAAAAGCACACTGGATTCCCCAAACTGGACCACCCCTCCTGCACCACCAAGCTGCTGATAGAACTTGGGTCATCTGGGCCGTAGTCAGGGCTGTATCTCTATATGTGACTGGCATGGATGATGTTTTTCTTTTTTGTGTGTAGGACAGAGAATAGTAGCTTTACGTTGGTGCTGACCACACTCGTCTATCACTGATTATATTGCCCTTATAGATGGTTGTACATATATCTTGTGCACCTTTTTTATAACAACTTTATTAATTCTTAGCTTTTGCCATATCTTATATGTGGTGCTTTTCTTCCCATACCTCTGCTGAAATGGGGGCAGTGCCCTGTTGGACTATCCCAGCAATCAAAGACTAATAAATGAATGAATGAATGAATGAATGAATGAATGAATGAATGAGTGAATGAAGAGGGCCAGGAGCTGATTAAACCATAGCAGTGCAGCATAATTACATTGATAGCATTGTTAGTATGTCACAGCTGTTGAGTCCCTGATGTCACTACTCAGTGATAAATAAGTTTTTAGACTAAAAAGATTCTTTCCTTCTGGCATTCTGATGAACAGATACTAACATTGTATGAGTTTTGAATTACTTTAAAAAAAAGTTTATTTCTCACAATGTACACATATTATTGAAATTATTTAACTGGCAAAGGAGAACTTTTCTTTATGCATGGCAAATGAAATATGTATTGAACCTGAAATGAATTGCTATTGTTAGCTTACAAGCATTTGTATGAATACTTTTTTTCAGAATATTTAAAAATAGTATATGCGGTAGGAAGAAAACTAAACAAGGTGTGTACAAACCATGGAAATCCTGCATTTCTCTTTTCTTAGGAATATTTTTTCTACTAGTCTAAACAGGTAAACATGCACATTATTTTGTGCTGCAACTATTTGGCTCTGGTATATAAATGAGACATCCAACTAGTTGAGTACCAGCACATCTAGATGAACCTGTCAACTGGACCAACTCATTGACAAGCTATTGAGTTGACAAACCACGTCCTGATTCATTAGCAAATAGTCAACTGATCGGGAAATAAAATTTTGTAAAGGGCCATCCCAATTTGCACCTTCAGTGTGGGGATGAGTCCCACCACATTCTCTGTTAAAAAAAACATATGCTAACTCTGAATTTACACTATCACAGAGAAAAGGGAACATTTCAATCGCTAAATAGAAAACTCTGTTCCCTGTATAAGGAAATGTCTCTTATCCACGATAGCTTTCCATAAAATGCATCTAACAAGTTTGCAAGACTGACAAATGAGACATTCAGTAACCAGACTGTGACTCTTGCTATATCCTGTGAAAAAGTGCTTTCCATCCAGCTACTTGTTTCTTACTCCATTTATTTGAAAGCATCTACTTCCTTAGGCACATTTTTAATTTCTGTAAAGAAATTTATGTCTGCAAAGGTTACTTTTTATCAGTCTAATTTATTAACAGCCTTTACATAATTCACAGCTATATTATCATTAGCTGAGAGCCCAGAAGAGGAGATAACCTAATTCCTAGTTTTTAATGCCCGCTTCCTTCTCACAACCTCCCCAGCCATTTCCATAGAAAGATTGGTAATTATTTTAATCAACAGTGTTCTCCAGTTAAAGAGACAAGCCACTTTGGTCACCAATTGAGACTCTCCCTCAGTCAACCTGTAGTGAGTGTTTGGAGTTAGCTTCTGGATGATGGGTTATTTGCCTGAAAATTATCTTATAATCTGTCTAGTAACATCTTACTGAATCTGTTTAGCATCTAACTATAATGATAAACACATGATAGTTTATCCATGATATTATTTTACAATTTATGTAACCTCAGAAAAAAAATCACCACTGACATGCTCAACCTTTCAAAGTGCCCCTAAATCTCTCGTTTAAGCTCCGGTAGAGTTTTGAGAATAAGGAAATAATCAGCTTTTTCTGCTCTTGGAAGGACTTAGTAAGGATTTTTTTTTTCACAATTTTGTTTTACATTAACATAAAGTTTTTTTTTTTTCTTCAATGGTTTAGTTATTTTGAGATCATCTGTATTAAAGTGTCATTTGGTACTGCACTCCTTTTTTTCTGCATTAGTTCAAGTGTTAATTTTAGGAGCAAACTACTCCCCAATAAAATTTCTGCTTTCAGCCAAAGGAAAGCTATATTGATCCTCTCTAGGATGAAACAATTTTAAAACTAGTGTAAATGTGTTGCAAGTGCTGTTAAAGGCATATTATAAATAAATGCTCAGAGTCAGACCACTTTTGATGTCAAGATTCTTCAAATAAAACTTGTGCAAGTATTCAGATGCTGTTAATTACAGCATCCAGATACAAGGAATGAGTCATAAATCAAATTTACACAATTTTGCCATCAGTGGAGTAAATTAAATATTTGTTTCGCAAGCCGTTTACGCATATGTCTAGTCAGTGACTTGACTAGGGATCTAAAAATAGAATTAAAAACATTTCATTCACCTTTGTAATCATGTTTTTGACATTGTGTATTAAAAAAAGTGTTTAGGCATCCAAGCTTAGGCATTCAGTGGTTGCATTCCCCATTGTCAAGATTAACATATCATTCACATTATTTAGATTGGCAATGAATTCAGCTTTGACATATTTGTTTGAGCTAATGTTAGAAACTGTAAGCACTCTAACCCCAGGCATTTTATATATATATATTTTATATATATATATATATATATATATATATATATATATATATATATATATATATATACATACCGAAACCCAAATGGCCGGGCATATGTACGCGAAAGTGCTTTTCACCGAAGAAGCACTTTCGCTTAAGTATGCCTGTTGCTGAGGCTGTACTATGGTGAGGGTAAGGAAAATTCCCTTTTCCCCACTGTAGTGCAGTCTCGGAGGGAGAATATTAAAGTGGGGGTGTGTGGAGGGCACAGCCCCCCACATGGGGGGGTGCAGGGGGGGGTGAAGCAAAATGCTATATATATATATATATATATATATATATATATATATATATATATATATATATATATTTAGAATATACTGAGACATTAAGGAAGGATAAGACTTGCAAGACTATCTACATAAAACAGAAGTAAAAAAGAATGGCTGGGCAGCAATACTACAAATCTCACTTGACCAGTCTGATGGCCAGCCACTAAACAAAAGTACACACTTTATGCTTTAAAATTCTGTGACTGAAAACATTTAATCCTACCCCCCTGGAAACCCTGGACTGTAAGCTGGGGAGGGAATTGAAGAACAAGGAAAACAAAAACATGGAGGACAGAGTAGGATGATGATAGACTGTCTTGTTACACAGTGCCACACCTAACTTTAGGCCAGTCACCTCCATGACCTCTCTGACTGCCAGTCCCAGCCACAGTTGGTCCACTAGTCAGGGCCAGATAAACTGCCTATTGCACTTGTCCAGATGCTGGTCCAGTACATCCCAGGACTCACTAGTGGTGCCCCCTGATAGGAACATTTACACTCCCCACTGCAGAAAGACCACCAGAGAACCCACCAGGTTGCTCTATGCTGGACAACCTACAACACCCTGCAGAGATGCTGGCTTATACCCAGCAGGTAATGGCAAGCCGGATGGACATTGTTTTAATCTATGCCAAACCACACCACATCCACTGCCATGAAAGACACTGCAAAAAATATAAACATTAATGGCAAGAAGCAAAGCAAATGAGAGACTGGAGATAAAGGGAGACAAAAGCAAAGGCAGTTATTAGTAATGTGTACTGCACTGGTAGGCAGTACAGTCCCTGGAGGAATAATATGCTGTTAACTGTACAACAGCACATGCACCACACTATATAGGCAAGATCATGAAAATGTAGTACAGCTGTACGTGCGCCACAAAGGCCAGGAGTAAATTCCCTTAACCAATCCACCCAATGTGGATGATATGTGAACACTACAAAAAATTAGGATTAGTGCTTTCGTTTATGCTGATTAGATAAACTTCATCAGATCTGATGAAGTTTATCTAATCAGCATAAATGAAAGCGCTAATCCTAATTTTTTGTGTCCATTGTCGTGGTGTTTTTAAGTTCTATTAATGTAGCATAACACAGGACATCCACCATTAAATTTCAACTGGCAGAATGCCAAATTCATTCTCATAGTATGTCAGGTGCAGCTGGCACTGGCAGGGACGTTTGAATGGACAGTGGAGCAGTAATGCTGCACAGACTAAACTGCACACTGTGCATGAATGGCACAGGTAAGGCCATATACATAAGACTACAAAAAACAGACAATCAGGTCTGACGTAGATAACGACACTTACGTTAGTGGTGACTATCTTACCTTACTCACAATCACAGCATTTTCACTGGGAATCCCTGGAAATAGAATGGACAGCAGAACATATCAAAATGCACTGACAAAGTATGCAATGCATAAAGTATATAAAAGCTTATGCAATGGCCAAAACTAAGGAAAAGCAATGCAAACATGGACTATGAATTAGTTTAACAAATATTAAGCTACAACATCATTAGTACATATGTACCCCTGTTTGTGAACAGTCTTGCCATGCACCTCTTGCAAATAAACTTCTCTTCTAGCTCATCATGTGTGAAAAAACCCAGAAAAGTAAAAGAGACATCTTTGACCTATATGTCCTGCATATGGCTAAGACTATGTCTACATTGGTACAGGTAACCGCATGTCAGTAATACTTTAGAATTTTGGCTCACTGTCCTTAACCTTTTGTTCCTATTGGATAAGGTTAGGGTGGTCCCTCTACAAGTCAGTGCTGACACTGCACACCACAGAAGGCATTACCCTTGGCATCACTCACTCTCCTGGCAATGCAGTGACAGACATTGACTTTGAAATGGGGGCACTTAAGAGAACCCAATCAGGTGTCCCCAGTGGTCCCTATGCAAAAGTGCCAATGATTTTGATTCCTTCCTATGACACATAGGACTCCTTACACACTCAGCACCCCCAGAAGCCATGGACACTTCACAGGTTGCAGTATATATATATATATATATATATATATATATATATATATATATATATATATATATATATGAAAGTGGTAGTAGGCTGGGTGAGGGCATGACCAAGTTGGTGGACAGTTTACAGCTCTTGTATAGAGTTCTACAGATTTTTATCTTACTTGATATAATTTAACAAACTCCAGTAATCTATTCAAAGCCATTTGTCTAATATATGAAGGAAGAAGTTACCTGCTATCACAGAATTTAATTTTGCCATAAAATTCATGTCACATTTCTGGAGTTTTGGTGTGGATCTTTTTCTTCATCCTTTACGCTAAAGAAAATAAGTCATTCCAAAACTTATCTCAAGAAATGACAATGAAGGAAGAGCTTTCATTGCTGGTTGCTAGTATGCAAGAACAGTCTTCAAAACTTGATAACTTAAAATGGAGTTTGTTAAAGAAGGTTGTAAAAGGTAAGCTATACTGTTTAAAATATAACTGAAAAGCATAGCTCTCAGATCAATAACATGGAAAGAGCTCTTAATGAAATGGAAAATTATCTGGAGAAGAAAGACAAGTGGAATTCTTACTGGAACAAAACAACTGGCTGTTAGAGAAATAAGATGATCTGGAGAACAGAGAGAGAAGGCACATTCTAGGAATATGGGTTCCATAGAAATTAAAGGATAAATATGGTGAATTTTCTCACATCTTGGCTCCCTACAATTTTACATTAATTAGAAACTTCTTATGGAAGACAGAGCTCTTACAGCATTATAAAATCTATCATCAGTAATGGATTTCTACCATATTTACTTTTGGGAAATATGTTGTCCATATTAATAATGAACTTCTAAGAACTGCTTGTTTGAATCATCTAAAAAATGATGGATCCATAATCAGATGATAATGACTTTTTCTCTACATTAGTGGAAAAGGGGAATTTTTTCTTTCACTGCTTATGGAACTGAAGAAAAGGTGTTTAGCTATTTTTCCTGCAAGAATACAAAAAATATATTGGATGGCCCTAGAACTTCAAACACTAGGAAATATGGAATGGATAGGTACTTCCCTGAACAGACAGGATGAGAAGAATAACTGGAAAACTATTACCTCAAACAAAAAAAAAAAAAAGACAAGTGAACTGACATGAATTGGAATACTAATGTACTATTTTAACAGGCGATTAGTTTATTCTGTTTTTTTTTTAATAATTTAATAATACGAATTATAGTTGATGTCCTTCTGGTAAAGGTTTGTCATGTAACTTTAATTTGATTAAATGTGTGAAGACTGGTAGAGAAGGGTGAAGGCTGCCAGCTTAGCCAGATAGAATTATATACATAATTCTATCATTTGTAAATGTGAATCACAGGCTTGTTGTCTTAAATGTAAAGAAATACTGTTACATGTGGAACTGGAAATAAATGTGACAACAGTGTACTCTACTGACCAAAGTAAAGCATGTGTTGACCCTTTGAAGTAACAGTGGTGCCGAAATGTCTAGATGAAAAAACTCTATTGTTTTAACCAAGAGCTAATTTACTAGATTTAAACATGCAAATGTATTTTTATTGCTCTGTTCCTGACCAGCTGCAACATAACAAAAGGGAGATGTTAAGAACGTAAATGCAGTTAATGTGTAGCCTGGGAACACCAGGAAAGTGTAAAACAATGATGTAATGTTTATCAGAACTGCAATAGCAATTTAAACAGAGTGAATCAGAAGGCATTAAGCATTTTTGTCTTGAACATCCAACTCAGCACTGCCTTATGCTGTCTTTATGCAAGTAGTATGTTAGAACTGCGTTTGCTCCTACAAGTAGCTAGGAATTAGAAAAGATTAGACCAAGTGTTTTTCTGTTATGTCAGAACTGTACTACTGAATTATTTTAAGTATTTCTGTGTGATCTCTGAACTCTTGACTAACACTGACTGTGTAGTAGAAAGTATTGTCTTGTGGTTTTAATTTATCATTAAATATTTTAAAACCTTTTAACTGTGGCTGGTTTGTATAGAGATAAGTTAAGCTCTAGAGTACATTGCATATTTATAGAGTTTACTGTACAAAGCCACTCTAATAAGCTTTGACTGTCTAGTCACACTTATCAACTCGATAATAAATATTGCATAGTAATAAACTGACACATTTTTAAGGGCCTTTGAGTAGCTAATAATTATTAGCTTGTTGGTGGCAGGGTACTACCATATAGTCAGGGTAAAAGGGGTACAGCTGAAGAACCTGTGCCAGCCTTCCCCAGAAGTGCCTGTGTGGTTGTATAAACTCTTATCTCGGTGTGTGTGTGTGTGTGTCAGCTACTTGGGCAGGTACACGAAGCACTAGTTGGACAGAGAGGGTTCTGGAGATTTTGGCTTGCCCAGCTAGGCTGAGATCTGGACCCTATAGCTTGTGCCAGTGGGGAGTCTTATTGGGGACCTGGGGAGCAAGGGAGCGACCATCCCCGGACTGGCTGTGATCTCTGTGTGCTCTTAAGGGAAATTGCACTTTTACTGTGTGTATTTGTTATCCTTTCCTCATATATGAGATGCCCTCTCTGATGTTAGTGGTGAGGACTGAGGCTCCTTGATTGCTGGGCCAGGGCACGGGTGTCACAAAATGGATACTTGGTAAATAAATTTAGTAATGAGTAAATTTCTTAGTATACAATATTTCACTAACCATAAGGTCTTAGATGTTATTTTAATATCCATCTGGCCCTCCACAACCTCTTTTTTTACATGGAGTTGGGGGCATCATTTTAACAGTGACAATCATCTAGAGGCAATGTAGTTGTATTTCCTATCACACATGCATGCACACTCACATCTACTGTATCTTTGGAATGTGGGAGAAGACTGGAAAAAACCTAAAAATAAAAAAAACAATTGAACACAAGGGGGACATCCAGACTATTCACAGAGTGCACCAGAGCTGAGAAGTGAACAGGAACACCAGCTGCTGTGAAGGGACAATGCTACCTATTGCACCACTGTGCCACCCTTTAAATTAAAATTTTATTTTAATAGGATTAGGATATTTCAGTCAAAGGTTGTAATGGTGCAACTACAATGCTATAATTACTATACAATTTAAACCTCATTCTAATACTATAACCTTAGATGAGTAGTTAGTACCTTAATTTATATTTATCTTACATATTTATTTTTCTTTTCTTAATGATCATAAATCAAATGTGAAATCTCATGATTTCTTTAACTTGAAACATAGTCCTTACTAGTTAGATTATGTCCTCCTGACAAAAACAAAAACGTGTAAATGAAAGCTCAGTCTGCTCATTTATGAAGCACTGTTTTTTAATGCCGGGATATAATGTATCAAACATGTAGCACCTTTGTTTACAAAATAATACATTTTTAAGCTATGAGCTTTTATACAAATGAGGTCTACTACAGTTTGACTGTCTAATTCCCAGCTAAATTCTGCAGCTTTCCAATCTGTTTTCTCTCTTAAATAAGAGAGGCAATGCGCGTGGTGACATTAATCATAATGCAATTTTCTGAACACAGACAGCATATACCTGTTCATGTAAACAGTTATAGCAGTGATATGTGCTGTTGATTAAAGGTTGATATTGTATTACATGCTATGTTTATCTGTGGATTCATACAAATTTTCACAAGCCCCGTCACTTAAGCATGGTTTACTCCCCATTGATTTATTTTAAGAAAGTGAAATACTGAGTGAGATAGCATTTAAGAACAGACGGCTTGAGCTTTTGTTTTTTTTTATTTTTTTTAAACATGAAGGATCTAAGGCAACAATAACAGAGGCATAAACTATAAAAAACTATAAAGCCTTCCTTTCTGGTATTTCTTTTCTTTATATAGGTTTATAATCAATGCCATTATAGTCACTAAATGGGGTTCCATGTTGTCATCTTTTCAGTGTAGAAACCATTCAACAATTTATAACTGGAACCAGCATACGAGACTGGACTATACTTTTGTACCTTACTGAGGGCTAATTATTGTACAGTTTGAGTAGTCCTTGCTGTTTAATATCATAAGTAGAGTATCCATTTATTGGAAGAATCATGTAGTGCAACTATTGAGAAAAATATTTGCAATTGCTGCCTTTGAATCCTGGGACATTTAGCATTTTTGTCTCCTTGGACCTCAGTGGCTCAGGTGGAGTCTGTTTTGCACTGGGAATGACATGAGGTATGTCATACATGCTATAGGGCTTTGTTTTATGGGATGAGGGTATTCTTACATGAATGATCATTCTGTGTTACTAGTATGCGATTTTTTTGTATAATCATCATCTAACGCTGCTTTTTTTCCATTTTCTACATGGGATCAGGGTGTCATGTCAGCTGTCTGCATCTCTCTCCATTCCATTCCAGACTTCTACCTTCTTCAACAGGCATGCCGACTGTTGAAGGTCTTTTCTCACACAATCCATCCACATCTTTGCTGGATGCTCTCATTTCCTCTTGCCTTCTTCCTGTGTATCCCAAATCTTCTTGTCTTCTGCATTCTAGCACATGTATCTGAACCACCACAGCTTATTTTCTTTGACCTTCTCTGCAGATAGATCTACTTAGGCTTCTGCTTTGCTCTCCTTGTCTCTTTGTTTGACCCACAGTGTGCATCCAATCATCCTTCTCATCTCCATCAACTTCAGCTTCCTCAACTGCTCTGCCTTCACTGCCAAGGTTTCTGTCCCATACAGTAGTACTCGTCTCATTGTTTTGTACACCTTACTTTTCAGTTTCTTTAATGTTCTTCTGTCATGCACTACTCTTAATACACTGCCAATTGGCTGCACTCCCCTTGATTGTAGCTTTGACCTCTTTATTCCGACTTCCCTTCTCTCTGGATTGGCTGATTACTTCCCTTCTCTTTGGATTGGCTGATTACTTTCCTATAAATCAGCATAATTAAATGTACAAAACAAGGATGTCTTCTTCCTCAAACCCAAATACTGAATGGTTTGATATACATAGGGCATATCAATCAAAAATGTGCTGTAAAGGACAGGAATAATTCAGTACATTCCACATTTGATTCTATTAATTTATTTGAAAAATAAATTGAAAATGAACATGAAACAAATTATATTAATAACTTATAATAACCCATACTATCAGACTTTTTGAATTATATATTTAATTTGAGTGGTGATAGAGTCCTTTAAATATTTAGGAATAATTATTGCTTAGGATATGGATTAAAATGGAATTATATGCTTTTTGCTTTTGAGGACAGTTGCATGTGATTTAAAATGATTTTATTTCCAAACCTCTTGTTTACCTTACTGACTACATGAATTCTTCCAGATAGATGATTTCTAAAAAAATGGATAAAATACTTCAAACTTTTCTTTGATATCTGTCCAAACCCAGAGTAGCATGTGTCAATCATGGTAGAACATGGGAAAAAAGTGGTATTGGCCTTTCAAATATAGAAACTTATGGCGAAGCCTCAGTTTTTTAAGACCATCCTGTAATGAAGGCATGATACATATGTTTGTCAACAGAAAAAAGCCTACACAAATACATGTAAAAAGTCAACTTTGAGATGGTTTCTGCTAGCATTGGATATTACATATAATAAAATGTTATAGAATCTGAAGATCTATATGAAGAAATACTACATATAACCACCAATTTGATTATATTAACACCATTAAAAATAAAAATTATATTCTTAGACATCATTCATTAAACAAATTGAAATTTGTCTACTTTTCATAGCATATACTTTGGACTTTAGAGAGCACAAATTTGTAAAACATGTTGAATTTAAGAATGAATGATTGATTTGTTGTTTTAATTTTTCTTAATTTACATAGGCTGGGATTCAAAAAGGGTTACTGCTAAAGGGAAGCCTTAACAGAGGTAGAAAACCACTGGTGCATGCCTTTTCTAATTCAGAAATAGGTTTACTGCAGTTATTTTACACAGTCAGTAGAATCACCATGATAGGCCACCACCATGGCATTGCTAAATAGTAATGAGTCATTCCAGAGAGTCGCCTAGCCTTACTAGTGATGTGCTTTCCCTCAGAAATCCCTGCAATAAAGGGATTCGCACAGCCTAGCAATTCAGAGAATTGGTTGGGTGCATAAATTAGCAAAGTCAGCCATATTAATTAACATGGCCAAAATGCAGCACTCAGCCTTAACTTCTAGTGGGAGAGACCATGCTGCACATAAGTTTCAGGAGGTTTAGCAGACAGGTAGTATGGATTATGTATTTGAGTGTATTATATGTATGGCAGTGTGTGTGTGTGTGTGTGTGTGTGTGTGTGTGTGTGTGTGTGTGTGTGTGTGTGTGTGTGTATAGGAGTGAGTGGTTTCAAGGTGTGTGCATGTGTGCCTGGGTCATAGTTCCATAGGTTCATAGGTACTTAAACTATTGCTTTGTGAAGATCTTAGCCCTGCATTCCCATGATAGTTATTAGTCCTTGTATTTTGTAATATGAATCTCCAAAGATTGTCCTTACAATTATACGATGGTTACTTACATATTTCCCCATCCATGAAGGCTACTGGAGCTAAACCAGTTGTGAATTTATGTTTACACATCTGTCTGGCCAAACTACAATTAAGCAGACTAAAAGTACTCCTTTTTATGTAGAGGGGAAGCCAGTTCCATAGAAGTGCTATTCTCTGGGATACATACCTACTCCTTCAGCATGTTCTATTACTCTTGCAAAAGAGACTGAGGTCCCTAAGTGGCTTGTTTCTGATACCACTGGACTTCTAAATATGCAGTAGCGCTAATGGAACATGATCTGTTGAGGCTCTATAGGAGGCAGAGGCCACCTGTCAGTAGCCTGTATGATACATAGGAGAGAGACAAGACTTTGAGATGGTTTGCATAGTTTATGATTTAGGCCCATGATTTTTTTAATGAAGTGTTGTGGTCATTTCAGCTGTGACAAGTATTTGTACAGGTACTCACTGAAAGGGATATTATACTCAAGGATTTGCCAAAGGAGTGCTGAGTACAGATGAACAATTAGGTCCTTGGAGCTAAATGCCATACCCGTTAATATAAAATGAATGATGAGAAAGGACTTCCTTACAATAGTAGATACCTGGTGATCATAAGACCATTCATTGTCAAGACAGGTTTCCAGATCTCAAACTACAGGCTAAGTTTCTGGGGGGGATATTGTCAATGCGATGGTTGCAAAGGGAGTCATACTTGCCAAAGGGTACAATTATATATTTCTTGCATTTAGTTTCAATACAAGGTTTTGGTAGCAACTATTTGTTTGGGACAGGCCCACTTGTATGACCATGGTGACTTCAGGGGGTTTACGATGGCACCAAGTTTGCAGTCATCGGCAGTCTTGGTCAGCCACAATCCCCTAACTTCACCTTTGTCTTCTGCAAAGTGAATGCCCAAGGACTGGACCCTGAGGTACTCCACTAACAACAGGTCTTTTGGTGGGAGGTAGAGTCACTAACCCTTACTTCCTGTTTTCTGTTGGAGAGCAAATTTGCAATCCAGTGAGTAAAAAAGGGCTTAATATTTATCTAGGAGAGACTATGATGCTCAAGTGTGGGATGGTGGTGAATGCCTTTGCAAGGTCCATATTGGCAGTGTGCTCTGATTTGTCCTTGTCCATTGTGTCCATGATTTTATCAAAGAAGTCAACCAGGTTAAGTAGGCAGGATCTGCCCTTATTGAATCTAAACTGTGTTGAGAGTTTGTAGGTCATTTATATCCCTACAGTGGATATGCATATCTACATACACACACACACACTGGTACAAGGAAAATGGACAGAGTACCGAGTTCACTCTAACAACGACACAAAAGTACCAAAATAGTAAAATAAAGAAGTTGCAGAGTTCCACGACAGCTTTACCTTTTATTTATACAAAAAGAGAGTAAGCACTGTCGCGATCTACCCAGATCGCTTCTTCAGACTGTATTACAATGTCATCTTATCTAACCAAGCATTTTAAACCTTCAATCATTAACACATTGCAGTTAATTAATCACAATTACCTAATTAAAACATGGGCGTGATTCCCTTTCAATAAAAACTTTTTAAAAATCCAAAACTTCTTACTTTGCCATTCTTTTGTATCAGCTTATATCTAAACAAAATACTTATAAAAAACAGCTCAGTATATATGATACAATAGAAACATAAAATGTTAATAAAACATTTTAGCAAAACATTACCTATGAAAATGCATGTATATATATGTGCATATTATTATAATATAGGCCTAACTAAGCTAGATCACAACCATTTGGCAGACAAAATTCTTAATTTCATTTAATATACTTGAATTCGTTATAAATATAGACAAAAAGCAAAGGCAACATATTATATAATAAGGCATGGATATAATTAAATGTCATATTAAAACATAAACATTTAGTGCTTCAAGGGTACTAACTATGCCCACATACGGAGACCAATACCCTCAGTTATTAAAAAAGTGGCAACAACTGAACCTGCAGCTCAGCTATAATTACATGCATTTACTAATAGATTTTTTTCTACCACAAGAGAAAGAATTGGCAAATGAACTGAATGAATTACGAGATGAACTATATGCAACATTCAATATGGATGTAATAGCTGATAAAATGGATATTTTACACGAAAACATTCTGCAGTATGAAAAAAGATTGCAGAACATTAAAAGTAAGAAATTGCAGCATGACATGAATGATTTTCAAACAGGGGCTGTCTTTGCTTGGTTCAAACCATCTAACATGAACAGGAACCAGCAAACCAATCAATTAGAACATGATGATGGACATATACACCAACCAACTGAGAGAGAAGAGGTACATGCAGGAAATGAATCACCTGAGAGACAAACGCCTACACAAACTGATACGATGGAGCAGCAAGCAAATAAAACACCACCAGGGAATTTGCCAGTACGAAAAAATCCTAAGGGTATAGTTAATAATAATTCCAAGAAGGGCCCTCCACCTCCTTTTTCAATGCAATTGAGGGAGACAAATGGGACCACCATCGAGCCATTCGTCTGAACACACATCTCCCAATAAAGAACAGATCGAGGAGCAGAGGCTGGAATGCTCCTGTATGATACAACCAGATAACAGCAACAGGACAAACAGGGATGAATACCCGCAGCAGGAATCAAAGGGGCTGGTAGTGAACCTTTTGTCGTTTGAATTAACAGGTGCGCATTTTTCAGTTTTGAATAGAGGTGTATCATTTATACCGGCGCAGAAAACTGAGATGGTTGAATTAATAAAATAATTAAAATTTGGTAGGACATTGACTCTTAAAACAATATTCAAAAATACAGATGATGTGCATTTTAATTGTTATAAGAAAACAAGCAGCTTTATTCCTAAACCACATCCTATGGTAGAGTCTTTTATATCTGTTTGTGAAAAGGAGATACGGGATGTTTTTGAGCATGACAGACCTAAACATTTTTATAACTTAAATAATGATGAAATGACTGCACTAAATGAATTATGCAACTTGAAATCTATTGTGATTAGACCGGCAGACAAAGGTGGAGGCATTATTGTCATGGATAAAAGCTTTTATATAGAGCAAATGATGAATTTACTATCAGATGATGAAACATATGTACAGATTAGTAATACTGTTTTAAAAGAAAATACTAGATAGGACAGAATTTTACCTTTTTGATATGTTAATGACGATTATGTTTTCAGAGGAACTTTTCAAATATTTTAGAATGGAACATCCTATTATTCCTATTATTTATGGATTGCCAAAAATTCATAAAAATTTAACATGCCCCCCTATTGAGACCCATAGTCTCTAGTAAAGGTTGGGCCATGGAACTATTGTCAATTTTTAGAGAAGAACTTGCACCCTGTCTTAGATACCTGTGACAATTTTGAAAGACACTAAAACCTTTTACAGAAGTTGTATACACAAACAAAGGGGTTGCATCAGAACTTTCTTTTAGTTACACTTGATATTAATTCCTTTTTTACACAGTCATTTCTAACCAATGGGGAATTGAAAGGATCAGAGAACTACTTATAAGTAAGCAATAATTCCTCAATGACAAGGTTGGAATGATATGTGGATTACTAGAGATAGTCCTGGAAAATAATGTTTTTAATTTTGGTGACAACTATTATTTACAAAAGATAGGCGTAGCTATGGGCACTGCTTGTGCCAATAGCTACACCAATCTAGCTTTGGTACAATGGGAAAACACATGCTTACTGCAAGGACTTGAGTATAGCAAACATGTGCTATGGTATACATGATTTGTGGACGACCTTTTCATTTTATGGGGGGAGTCAGAAACTGAATTAAAAGACTTCATAGAATATTTGCATACA
>NC_056751.1:551701373-551704484 GCF_019279795.1 Protopterus annectens
TAGACACACACTATATAGACACACACTATATAGAAACACAGAAAGTATATAGACACACACACACACACTATATAGACACACACACAACTATATAGACACACACACACACTATATAGACACACACACACACTATATAGACACACACACTATATAGACACACACACACAACTATATAGACACACACACACAACTATATAGACACACACACACAACTATATAGACACACACACACAACTATATAGACACACACACTATATAGACACACACAATATATAGACACACACTATATAGACACACACACTATATAGACACACACACACTATATAGAAACACACACATACTATATAGAAACACACACTATATAGACACACACAACTATATAGACACACACACACACACACTATATAGACACACACACACTATATAGACACACACTATATAGAAACACAGAAACTATATAGACACACACAACTATATAGACACACACACACACTATATAGACACACACACTATATAGACACACACACACACTATATAGACACACACACACACTATATAGACACACACACAACTATATAGACACACACTATATAGACATACACTGTATAGACACACAGACATACTATATGGAAACACAGACATACTATATAGACACACACAACTATATAGACACACACACACACAACTATATAGACACACACACAACTATATAGACACACACACACTATATAGACACACACACACACACTATATATAGACACACACACACACTATATAGACACACACACACTATATAGACACACACACACTATATAGACACACACATATAGACACACACACTATACAGATACACAACTATATAGACACACACACACTATATAGACACACACACACACACTATATAGACACACATACACACACTATATAGACACACACACACACACACACACACACACACACACACTATATAGACAAACACACACTATATAGACACACGCACACACACTATATAGTTTATTAGCAGAGGCTATTCCAGCTCTGAAATAGATGCATGTGTCAATGAAACACTGGCAGTAAGAGGAACGAAAGGCCGTCCTTATTTCTCAGAGGGAACAGAAAATCAAGAGACAAAGGATAGACAACACAATGATACAAGACTACTTTTTCCTATTACTTATGTCAGCGATATAAATGTGTTTTGTAATGTTTTCAAAAAGAATTGTAATATTCTAACTGCATCCAATGATTTTAGAAACAGTAATAGACTCTGCACCACACTTTTCTTTCATTAATAAAAAGTCTTTAAAAAGGCAGCTATGCTATAAATCACATAATACTATACATGAAGTTACATCACAGAGGAAAGGTACTTACCCCTGTAGAAAATGTATAGCATGCAGATATATTTTTTCCTGCACTACCTTTTTTCATCCAGTGAGCAAATTTAAAATAGAAGCAAATATATATGCAGACTGTAGAACTACTGACATAGTATATTTCATTTTTTGTCAAATATGCAGAGCATACTATATAGGTAAAATGAATAGGATGCTAAAAGAACGTATTCTAGAACATATGAGAGACATTGCGACAGGTAAAGAAACTAATGCTCTAGCCAAACATATTCAAAAAGAAGGGAAAGATCATAATTTTAAATTCTTTGTGCTTGAGGTAGTTAAGAAAGGCCTTAGAGAAGGTGATATAAAAAAATAAAACTGAAGAACTAGAACAGAAGTGGATTATAAAATTAAATGCAGATAAACATCCATGAATAAATGATGCAGTATCACTTAAACCCTTCCTTAAAGCACGACATTTGAAGCACTAAATGTTTATGTTTTAATACATTTAATTATATCCATGCCTTATTACATAATATGTTGCCTTTGCTTTATGTCTATATTTATAATGAATTCAAGTATATTAAATGAAATTAAGAATTTTGTCTGCCAAATGGTTGTGATCTAGCTTAGTTAGGCCTATATTATAATAATATGCAAATATATATATATATATATATATATATATATATATATATATATACATGCTTTTTCATAGGTACTGTTTTGCTAATATTTTTTTATTAACATTTTATGTTTCTATTGCATCATATATACTGAGCTGTTTTTTATAAGTATTCTGTTTAGATATAAGCTGATACAAAAGAATGGCAAATTAATAAGTTTTGGATTTTTAAAAAGTTTTTATTGAAAGGGAATCATTCCCATGTTTTAATTAGGTAATTGTGATTAATTAACTGGAATGTGTTAATGACTGAAGGTTTAAAATGCTTGGTTAGATAAGATGACATTGTAATACAGTCTGAAGAAGCGATCTGGGTAGATCGCAAAACTGCTTACTCTCTTTTCATATAAATAAAAGGTAAATCTGTCGTGGAACTCTGCAACTTTTTTATTTTACTACACACACACGCACACACTATATAGACACACACACTATATAGACATGCACACACACACTATATAGACACACACACACACTATATAGACACGCACACACACACACTATATAGACACGCACACACACACACACTATATAGACAAGCACACACACTATATAGACACGCACACACACACTATATACACACACACACACACACTATATACACACACACACTATATAGACACGCACACACACACACACACACACACTATATAGACACACACACACACACACACACACACTATATAGACACACACACTATAAAGACACTATATAGACACACACACTATATAGACACTGTATAGACACACACACTATAAAGACACTATATAGACACACACACACACACACTATATAGACACACACACTATATAGACCCACACACACACTATATAGACACGCACACACACACACACTATATAGACAAGCATACACACACACACTATATAGACACGCACACACACACACTATATACACGCACACACACACGCTATATAGACAAGTGCGCACACACACACACACACACACACACAGAGACACACAAACACTATATAGACATGCACACACACACACACACACACACACACACTATACAGACACACACACACACACACTATACAGACACACACACTATATAGACACTATAAG
>NC_056751.1:551704984-551762484 GCF_019279795.1 Protopterus annectens
CACACACTATACACACACACACACACACACACACACACACACACACACACACACACTATATAGACACACACACACACACACACTATATAGACACACACACACACACAACTATATAGACACACACACCTATACAGATGGACACACACCTATACAGATGGACACACACACCTATACAGATGGACACACACACCTATACAGATGGACACACACACACACACACACACTATATAGACACACGCTATATAGACACACACGCACGTACGCTATACAGACACAGACACACGCACGTACGCTATACAGACACAGACACACACCATACAGACACACACACACCATACAGACACACACCATACAGACACACACACACACACACACACCATACAGACACACACACACACACACACACACACACACACACACACACACACACACACACACACACACACACACACACACACACCATACAGACACACACACACACACTATACAGACACACACACACACACATACACACACACACACACACACACACACACACACACACACTATATAGACACACACACACACTATATAGACACACACACACACTATATAGACACACACACACACACTATATAGACACACACACACTATACACACACACACACTACATAGACACACACACACACACACACACATATAGACACACACTATATAGACACACACACTATATAGACACACACACACAATATAGACACACACACACACATTATATAGACACACACACACACTATATAGACACACACACACTATATAGACACACACACACTATATAGACACACACACACACACACACTATATAGACACACACACACACACTATATAGACACACACACACACACACTATATAGACACACACACACACTATAGACACACACACTATATAGACACACACACACATATAGACACACACACACACTAGACACACACACTATATAGACACACACACACACACACACACTATATAGACACACACACACACACACACTATATAGACACACACACACACACTATATAGACACACACACACACACACACACACACTATATAGACACACACACACACACTATATAGACACACACACACACACTATATAGACACACACACTATATAGACACACACACACTATATAGACACACACACACACACACTATAGACACACACACACACACACACACTATAGATACACACACTATATAGACACACACACACACACACACACACACACACACACACACACACTATAGACACACACACACACACACACTATATAGACACACACACACACACACACACACACACACACACACACACACACACACACACACACACACACACACACACACACACACACACACTATATAGACACACACACACACTATATAGACACACACACACTATAGACACACACTATATAGACACACACACTATATAGACACACACACTATATAGACACACACACACTATATAGACACACACACACTATATAGACACACACACACTATAGACACACACACTATATAGACACACACACTATATAGACACACACACTATATAGACACACACACACACACACACACTATATAGACACACACACACACTATATAGACACACACACACACACACTATATAGACACACACACACACTATATAGACACACACACACACACACACACTATATAGACACACACACACACACACACACACACACACACTATATAGACACACACACACACACACACACACTATATAGACACACACACACACACACACACACTATATAGACACACACACACACTATAGACACACACTATATAGACACAGACACACACACTATATAGACACACACACTATATAGACACACACACTATATAGACACACACTATATAGACACACACTATATAGACACACACACTATACAGACACACACACACACACTATATAGACACACACACACTATATAGACAGACACACACTATAGACACACACACACACACACACACACACACACTATATAGACAGACACACACACACACACTGTATAGACACACACACACACTATATAGACACACACACACACACACACACACACACACACACACACACACACACACACACACACACTATATAGACACACACACACACACTATATAGACACACACACACAATATAGACACACACACACAATATAGACACACACACACAACTATATAGACACACACAACTATATAGACACACACACAACTATATAGACACACACACACACACACAACTATATAGACACACACACACAACTATATAGACACACACACACACTATATAGACACACACACACACACAACTATATAGACACACACACACACACAAACACACACTATATAGACACACTATATAGACACACACACACTATACAGACACACGCACGTACGCTATACAGACACACACACACACCATACAGACACACACACACACCATACAGACACACACACACACACCATACAGACACACACACACACACACACACAGACACACACACACACACACACACACTATACAGACACACACACACACTATATAGACACACACACTATATAGACACACACACACACACACTATATAGACACACACACACTATATAGACACACACACACACACTATATAGACACACACACTATATAGACACACACACAACACACACTATATAGACACACACACACACACACACACACACACACACACTATATAGACACACACACACACACACACACACACACACACACACACACACACACACACACACACACACACACACACTATATAGACACACACACACACACTATATAGACACACACACTATATACACACACACACACACACACACTATATAGACACACACACACACACACTATATAGACACACACACACACACACACTATATAGACACACACACACACACACACACTATATAGACACACACACACATACACTATATAGACACACACATACACTATATAGACGCACACACTATATAGACGCACACACACTAGACACACACACTAGACACACACACTAGACACACACACGCGCTATATAGACACACACACTAGACACACAATATAGACACACACACTAGACACACACAATATAGACACACACACACTATATAGACACACACACACACTATATAGACACACACACACACTATATAGACACACACAATATAGTGTGTGTGTGTTTATATAGTGTGTGTGTCTATATGGACGCACACTATGTAGACAAGCACACACTATATAGAGATGCACACACTATATAAATATATATAGGTTTACTATCATAAATTCGAAAATCAGAACAAAACGTGTCTGAATTTTCCAATGTATACATCGGAAATGAACATTTCCATATTTCCCTAATGACGAAAACAGCTGTGTATTGTCGAAAATGTCGCTCGCGACATTTCCGACAATACACAGCACTCCCACCCGTCCCGTAACTCCCTACCTAACTAGCCTAAACACACAGTTCTGCAGGGGGGCAAGCCCCCCTGCACCCTAGGGCTGCCCCCACCCAACTTAATATTCCAACTCCGAGATCGCACTACAGTGAGGAAAGGGATGTAGTTCCCTAACCACACTGTACCGCGATTCCCTCACATGAGTGAACGTTATAATTGCGAATGCACAGTCCATTCACAATGGTAACGTTCGCTCACATCCCCTGCCGAACTATGAAGTATTAGAACATCTGTTGTTCGAATACTTCATAGCCGTGCAAATGCACGTTGGCATTGTGATAGTAAACTATATATATATATATATATATATATATATATATATATATATATATATATATATATAGATATATATGTATATGTATATGTATATGTATAAAGATGCAGATTCACTTTAGAAGCTCGAATTCCCAAAATCTCGAACTTCATATGGTCGAGACCAAAAGACTGAGTTTTGGAAACTCGAACTTCTAAAATGAAACCCCCAAAAAAAGTCAAACATCGCTTTTGCAGGGGGGCTTCGACCCCCTGCACCCCCATGTGGGGGGCTGTGCCCCCACACTCCCCCTACTTAAATATACCAACTCCGAGATCGCGCTACAGTGGGGAAAAGGGAAATCTCCCATATTGCGCTGTATGCAGAAGCGCAAAACGGGAGATTTACCACTTCCTGTCAACACCGCAAAAAAGATAAAAACATTACGTACACACAGAGCATACAAGAAGCCTTGCCTCTGTGTGCATGTAATGTTTTAAGGTAAGTAAAGTGTTATTTTGGGGGTGTTGTTTTCATGGACCGTATTATCTATGAAGGAAAGATGTTGAACATTTTGAATGACACTGATAAATATAGTAGGACATCTATAAACAAAATTAATGTTGCGTACAAGAGGATACAGGTTTTGTTAAATGATTTACTACTGGAAGGGTCTATTGACTTGAAAACCTACAATTTTTTAAATGTCCAAAAACCCAAAATACCATCAATTTTTGGGATCCCAAAAGTACATAAGGACATTAATGATCCACCATTAAGAGCAATTGTTTCCTCAGAGGGATCAGTAACAGCACCCCTTGCAAAGTACATAGATGTTAAGATTAAGAATTTAGTAAATGGAAATAACAACATCTTGAAAGATTCTTGGGATTTCCTTAGAAAAATAGACATTTCATTACATGGAGAAACTACTGGTTTCGGTACCCTTGACGTGATTGATTTATTTACAAGCATACCCCACGACGTGGGACTAGCTTGGTTTGAAGAAATGTTAGTACCTTTTAAAAGTATCTCAAAATGATTTTACTACCATACTTGTCCTGATGGAAGTGGTTCTTAAAAACAATTTTTTATTTTTTGAAGGCGAATACTACAGGCAAATCAGTGGTGTTGCCATGGGTGCACATTGTGCACCCACATATGCAAATATCATTATGGCATATTGGGAGAATAAATTTATTTTAATCCCTAGGTACACTGGTATGTGGACCCTGTACTGTAGATTCCTTGATGACTTATGTTTTTTATGGAAGGGTACAGAACAAGACTTTGATTCATTTGTTGAATACATTAATGAGACAACAAGTTTTCTAAAATTCACAAAGTATTTTGATACACGACAAGTGAATTATTTGGATGTGAATATTGTTAGGTTGGATGACCATTTTGTTTCGAGGGTACATAGAAAGGAGACGTTTTCAAACACATATTTGCACTACACTAGTTCTCACCCTTTCCACCAGAAGAGAAGTGTGTTGAAAGGGCAAATGGTCAGAATTTGTAGAATGACATCAGATGACACAATTTTTATAAAAGAGTGTGAGTGTTTGAAAGGTATGTTTATGGATAGAGGTTACCCAAAGGAAATGTTTGATGAAATATTTCAAGAAATACGTGAAGGAAGAAAAACTAGATTTGCCCCAATACTAGGCAAACAAGAGATGGTGGGAACAGTAGTGGTGTCGGATGACACCTTAGATGAAGGATTTGCATCCGGTCTCATTACCACTTATGATGGACAATCTGGTATAGTTAAAAAAAATTTTGAAAGAGAGTGGAAAAATTTTGCTAAAGTGTCAGATCTCAGTTATATTTTTGAAAAGGACATCAAATTTATTTACAAAAGGGGTAACAACATAAAAGGAATACTAGAAAGGGGCACTAGTGGTATGTTAGAAAAAAATAGAAAGAAAAAAACAGGGTTTTTAAATGTGGAGCCTGTAGGTATTGTACATATCTCAAAACAGGTGACAATTGTTATTTAGTTGCTAGAAAGAAAACAGTGACATTGAAATCATTTGTGAACTGTAACACTAAAGGGATTATTTACGTTGCTTTGTGTAAAAAATGTGAGGCGTTTTATGTTGGAAAAAGTGAAAGGAGAATTAAACAAAGAATTTATGAGCACTTATACGATATTAGAACAGCGTGCGTAAACAATTCTCTGTACAAACACACTTTAACTTGTAGTGAAGCAAGTTTTGAATTTTTTGTGGTAGAAGTAGTCTCTATGGACCCTAGAGGAGGAATGTGGGAAACCCTCTTAGAATACAGAGAATTGTATTGGCAGATAGTGCTAGAATCCAACAAACACCCAGGAATCAATGATATGATATCACTAGCACCTGTTTTAAAATTAAGATCAGCTAAATTATAGTTTTTATGGTTTTAAACATTATTTATTTATTACTATGAATTGTGTTGAAATACCACTTTCCACCAGTAGAGTGTAGTATGGTGTTATTTAGATCATTTTATGAATATATTTTTAAACATTTTTATTCAGATATATTCATAAGAATTTTAATAATGTTTTTAGGTTTTTTATGTAATTTTTAGTCAAGTGTGTTCTAGTACTATTTATTTTCTATATTTTCTATATTTCACATTTATTTGATATTTATTCTGTACAAAAAGTTTTCAATGCCTGAAATCTATATTTCCTGAAAGTGTTGACAATGAATATACCTGATGAAATTGCCTGTTTAATCAATTTTAATTAATTTTAATTACCCATTGGTTGATTTGAACTTGATTGAATTGTATTGTGTGTATTTAAGTATTAAACTTGTGGGTGTGTGTGTGTATTATCTGAAGAAGGTTTGACGAAACGTTGAGGTTTCAGTAACTGCGTACTGTTGGTTGTTGCTGTTCATACTGTGTTTTAGCCCATTAAACTGTTGTACCTTCGCTGAGGACCTGGTGCTTTTTGTTTTGGCTATCAGATTTACCACTTCCTGCAACACCGCAAAAAAGATAAAAACATTACGTGCACACAGAGCATACAAGAAGCCTTGCCTCTGTGTGCACGTAATGTTTTAAGGTAAGTAAAGTGTTATTTTTTAAATCTTTACATATTCGATTTACTGAAATGTCGATCATATGGTCTCTACCATATGACATTCGAGATTTCAGTAATTCGATTATGTAAAGTGCTTCCATAGACGCACACACTATATATAGACACACACACTTGATTGACTGTGCATCTACACTCAGAATCTTAACATGAAAATATCGAAAACAAAAATGTTGAGACATTCTGTGCATGCTCCAGGGATTAACCCGGAGTGGAGCAAACCAGCTACAGGTGTTTCTATGTGTGGGTGGAAAGCCTCCTTGTTAACCCCACACCTACTGCTAATTATATATAGTAACTCATAGTCTGAGCAATCCCAGGGGAAAGAGAAAATTCTCTTACCCGCAAATTGTTGATCTTATACACCTGTTAATCTGTGTGTGTCAGTCAACTGGTGTCAACCAAATAGCGTCAATATAGGTGCACAGTTGACCCATTGCCCCACACCCATATTATATATTTGTTCCATAATGATCCTTTCCATAGCATTGCAGAAGAGGTTGGGAATCTGCAATTACCTCTATCCAAAAACAATGACTGTTGCTCTTCTCCTTTCATTTTAAGGCTAATGATGAATAGCCTCTGTAGAGGGTCAAACAATTCATGTTTCCAGCTGGCCAGTAGGCAGCCTGGTATGCTATCCAGTACCATTGACGTAGCATTTTTGAATTTAGATAGGGTCTTTAATACTTGTTCTTGGGAGACTGGGGGGTCTAAATGTGGGTATTTGATGGAAGAATATTGGAGGGGAGAGTTGGATGATGTTTGAGATGAGTTTATCTGTTAGTAGACTAGCAATGTCCTCTGGGTCTGAGTATGCGGTATAGTTTACTATTAGATCTGTGCAGTCCTGGAAATTGTTTTTCATACTTCTAACATAAAGAAGGCTTTGTAGTTATATTTCACCTGGGTGGCTACTTTTACCTTTTATCTGGCTTTCATTCATTTGATCAGAAGTCAGAGTTTCTTGCTCAGTTTATCAAGAGCATTTTTGGCTTCATGAGAGTTATTTTTGCATACAAAGAGGTTTTTTTTTATTTTGTTATGGAGCCTGTTCATACTAAGGTTCCACTATAGGGGTTTATTTTATGTGACGATACATATATCTACATTTTATGGTAAGTAGTGCTTTTAGGGTATTTTTGTTAAGGTTCCAAACACTGAGCAGCAAAATCTTGATATTGCCTGTGTCTAGTTAGTTATGTTGGAAGTTTTAGAAGACTGATTTTGCTTAAAAAGGTACAATGGGCATGCGCAAACTTTTAGTCAATATATGGAGCTTTGGAGGGTTAGGTAGGGGTAAGTGCATACAGAGTGTGTGTATATATATATATATATATATATATATATATATATATATATATATATATATATATATATATATATATATACGCGCATGTATTTATGTGTCTGCGAGAGTTAATGAGGTAAGACCTGAGGCAATGTAATTACTGCAGGAAAGTGCTGATTAGTTCATGCCAATAACAAGGCCTTTCCTCATTTGGAATAATCATGTCTCTGAATCACATTCCCCACATTTGTGTACTCTCCCTTTTGTCCTCAGTAGTTTATGTGAGTGCAGAAAAAGTTTTCTGAATCCCAGACATAATAGTATACCTATTGATAATATTGCATATCATTATAATTTAGACAAATCAGATTGGATCCTAGTGCATAAAACTAGACAAATACTGGAAAATATGTTATCAATACAATGATATGAAACTAGGCTTCCCCCTCTTTTTGGATTACTTTTGTTCTATAATTAAAGGTAGGTTAGATTTCAAAAAATGCTTATTTGGACTGTATAACATTGTTATAAAGAACTTTACTAAAATTAATTCACAATATTAGAACAGAGTTCTGCAGTAAATAATCACTGTGCTGTACAGATAACAATAGGGTGTAATGTAATGGGGTGTGGGGACACAGGCCATATGTAGATGGGCAATATTTTGGAAAAGGTCATTTTTTTAATTGGTGGAGGGGCTTTACAGTCTTATCCTGACAGGTGTGTGAGACGCGCAGGAAGGATTGCTTATAAGTTGCGCGATATAGAATGACACGTGATGGTCAAAGGTCAAGTCACTGTCCAAATATGTTCCCAAGTCCCTAAACACAGTCTGCACTTAGGGGTGTATTGTCTGTGTGGTAATCCCCCAGGATAGCTGACTTTCCAGAGGATTTTATTATACATTTTTTGGCATTCAGATTTAGACCATGGCTCTTGCACCAATTAGTTTGCGTCAAGCCATCTTGAAGGTTGTTACCTTATGCCAGTAATACTTTAGGGGCACACATATGTTGCAAGTTCAGTGCAGTTTATCATCACCTTATTCCCTCTACTGGTGCATCACAAATTCAGGCATGAAGGCATGCCTTGCTAGGTATGTTTATTTACATTCTTTGCATAGCTGTTATCAGTACCATTGGTGCATCACAGGATGATGGAATTGTTACATGGATGTTTAGCTGTCTACTTTTACAGGCACTTAGATTATGGAGTCCCCATCATGCCTGATGTCAGTTCTGCATCAGACAGTGATAGCAGCCTTATGATAGCACAGTTGGAGGGCACAGAACCATTCTCAGCAACGATTATGGAGGGCACACTACCAACCATATTCATTCAGTGACATGGCTCTGTTGCTTGTGAAACATGCCCCCACTTCAGAGTCTGTGGAAGGACAGGTTATGCCTTAGGGTACACATTTGTTTACTGCCCAAGCACATGCAGTGGTTGGCAGCTCCTGCGCAGACCATGGAGAGAAAAGTCAGGATAGGTTGACTGAAACAGCCATACCTTCTGATCCTTGTCTGAAATCTTTGTCACAATGGGCATTATACAACAGATGTGCAGGGCAGTCATCCAGAATGAAGGTGTTGCCAGTACTGCCATGGCAGAATGTTCCATGTAATGTGTAGCTTGCCTGATTATGTTTATGATGGCCCTCTATACATGGCCTAATTAAATTGGTGTTTTAGACAGATAACTGGATAAAATTACTGCCACCCCGGGTCCTTTTCGTTTCATGCACCATGGCTGACACTGTTCCTTTGGCCATTATTCATCTGCCTCTACTCTGGGTACACCTCACGGGGCAGGTTACATTCACAGACTGCTACCTCCTCCAAATCAACCACTGGTGGAGTGCCTGGTGAAGTACTGGATGGCTGCCTATGCATATGTGGAGCACATGGCTGTCAGACATGCCACAGCCATGCAGTCACAGTCTTAGGGTTCACTATTAGGTTCACAGGCACATAGGTAATTAGCAGGCTAATGGCCCTAGGAGGCCTTTTTAAGCCTTGCCATGTTTTCCCATTTGTAAATGACAGGATAAAATTACCCAGTGACATCTAGCTGGACTTTGTTGTACAGGGGCATAGATGCCAGTCCATGGGGTAAATTTCAGATTCCCTACCTATGTTGTGCTTAGAACAGGGTCAGGAACAAACTCTGGATGGGAAGTCTGTTCCAGAATAGGGTAGTGTCCGACACATTCCTGTCCCTCCAATATATTCTGCTTGAGTTGCAAATAAAGTTTAAGTCCTTTGATTATGTGTTTATAATGCTGTAAGACTTGCAGATCTGCAACAAGTCCATCAGTACTGGATCAGATTATGCCTTGTAAGTTAGGCACAGATAGGTGGCAGGGTATAAAGATAAGGCTTTGAGGTGGTCTGTGTATTCCATGTGGTTAATTCTCTGTATTCTTTTTGTGATGAACCTGTGTGAGCATTCCATTTGTTGCACATGACTGGTTAAGTACATACCAAAGAAGGGAGCATCATACTCAGTGACTGGCCTAACGAGGGCTGAGGACAATAGGACAATGGCATCCTTGGACTTGGGATGTCAGACCTTTGCTTATTAAGTTATGCAATATAGAATGGTTTCCTTACAGCAGTAGACTCATGATGGTCAAAGGCCAAGTCGCTGCCCACATATGTTTGCAAGTCACTAAACACTGGATCTACTCAGAGAGTGTATTGTCTGTGTAATAATTCCTCAGGTTGACTGACTTTGTGAAGGATTTTATTATATATTTTTTGGCATTCAGTTTTAGATCATAGCTCTTGCACCCATCATTAGTTTGTACAAGCCCTCTTGAAGGATATTAATGTCTTCTATAATTTCTTTGAGCTTGCAATCATCCACAAACGTGGTCAACCAGAGGTCTTTGATGTTAGTTTTGACTTCCAAATAGTAGATGACAAAAAAGTGGCCTCAACACTGAGCACTGAAGAACTTTACAAGTGACTGGCCTTTTTGTGGAAGTAGAGTCCCTGTCCTGTCTTACTTTGTCCTAATCTGACCCAGTTGGTAATGCAATGGACAGCATAAGGGTTTACTTCTAGTTTTGTGATTTTTCTGACAAGGCCTGAATGGGGAATGGTGTTGAATGGTTTGGCCAGGTCAAGATAGGCAGTGTGTACCATTTTGCCCTCATCCATAGCTTTGATGGCTTTCTTGAAAAAGTCCACAAGGTTGAGTAAGCATGATCTGCCTTTAGCAAAACCAAACTTTGTTGGATCCAGTGTCTGAAGGTTTCTTGTTTTTATTTATAATGTCAGTGATAATTTGTTCCATAGCTTTACATATGAAACTAGTCAGGGTTATGGGTCTGTAGATGGCCCACCCTTGTGCAGAGAGATAGCACCATACTACACAAAACAGGGCATAATACCCCAGAATTGCAACAAATATTACAAAATTACTTCATCTTCTTGTCCATATGGCAAAACAAAGACCTGCTGATGGTATATAATAATAAAACTGCCATCATGACAGTTGGCACACCAGATAAACTGTCATTCTCCTCCCCCTAAAAATTTACACTCCCCACTAATGCTCTCATAAATATGGTCTGGCAATATAAATGTTTAGGTCGTACACTTGGGCCACACTCCTTTTCTGAGGAATGACATGCAAAATGTCACGAAAAAACTTTATTGCCCAGCTTAAAGCAACCTGTTCTATTTCTAACCACCTCTCCCCAGAAGCCAGACTAGCTAAGAATATCCTAATTACTAAGCTAGAATACTACCTGTCCATACTCACCCTGCACTCTGCTCACAGCACCAACCTAATACAAATTACTACTAATGCAATATGCAAGTTTATAAATCTTTCACATTACTATGGGCGTTACTGTATTTCACTCCAAAAAGAGAGCTGCCTTTGCACTACAGCTAGATCCAATCTCACTTGCCTAGCAGCATATTCAAAATCCTCCATTAACACTACTTTCCCTCCCTTGTCTCTAAACTGTATGTAAACCATGATACTCAGTACAGAACTGAGATAACAGTGCCCTTACACTAGTGAGGCCATAATTCAATCTGCTTCTCAGAGAAATAAGTTTTAATAAAATTGTTCTAGCCAACTGAAAAAAACTTCTATGGGAAGTAAAGCTACTGGTTAGAAGGCTCTTAGATACAAACTATATGACTACCTAAAAGAAAGCTGCAATAGCATTTATAATCTGGACATAGAATAATTTTACAAGCCAGATTCTAAACAACTGCATCTTAATACTTCTTTCCATTGAAAGTGGACTCAGTGTCATCAGTTTGATCTACAATCTAAATATAAAGCTATCTACACATCCATTAAGTTATCTTGGATTTTTTTTCACCCTTTTTCTCTCATCCCCATTTCTCTCCTCAGCCTCCAAGTTCCTGACACTCATTTCTTATTATATTCTTCTATAGCTTCAACTTTTTTTGCCCCATACTACTAATACCCTGTGGTCCTCTCTCCCACTCTCTTTGGTGTCTCCTATAATCATGACACACTATAAGCAAGTCTTCCATATATAGATATTTGTTCAGTTGATATCCTGTTTGTGATTCCACATACATGATTGCACTCTTTTACTAGACAGATTATTATGGGAACAAGTTCCACCACATTATGCAATTCATTGTACACAGCACAGAAATGTACTTTACAGCTTGCAAGTGTCCTTTTTATTGGATACAATTTATTTATTTCATCTCTATATCAGTGTTCATTTGTTTTGCATTATATATGTTTACATTGTTTTGTGCTTTGGTGCCCAAGTCACGGATGAAAAGATTCCTTGGACCAGCCCACCCCCCATTGGTTAACAAACTCACCTGTACCAGTTATTACTTTGATTACTGTACCCCTTGTGGACAGGTATAAAATGTACTTTGTGGAACTAGGACTTGACCCTCCTTAATGGTCTTATTTACATGGTTTATGAGAGGACTGGCAAGGGACGCACAGAGTTTTATACATTTTTGAGGGAGGACGTTAGAGCTCATAGAACTACAGTCATTAGCTTTTTCAGGGGCTTTATGACTGTATAGGCTCTTACCTCTTTCAGGCTGATCTGAGTTGGCGTCTGTGGGCAGAGATCCTGTGATCCAGTGGAGTAGATGTTACAACAGTAACATTTGTAACCATTTTTTCAATTACTGAACTGAGAAGATAAGTCAGATTAGTCATCTGACAGCTCACCTTTAAAGAAACAAAAATTGTACCATTTTATGTCTTAACACGTAAATAGATATAGTACAGATGCTATATTACATTGTTCTGGGAGTGCTAATGTTAAATGGTGAGTGCTTGTAAAAGATGGTACAACATGATCAACATCAGAAGTATATAGCTAGCTTGTTTCGCACCTGGAGTCATACTCCGATCTGGCACCCCTCCAAACAAGCTGAAGAACAAAAAAAAAAAAAAGTGGAAGCAGCTGCTAATGTTTATGCTAGATATGGAGCACAACTCTTTAGTTCTGACCTCAATTTAATGTCAGCATTTATTTTTAAATGCAGGTATGCACTGAAGACCAACTGAGATCTGTTTATGTCATGTTTGGAGTGGCTTTGCCCCTTTATCCTAGCCTAACTACACCTCTAATGAAGGCAAGCAAAGAAGAAATAAGGCAACACTTACTTAGGGGATGATTAAAAAGAACACCCATTAGGAAAACAGAATGACCATGCAACGTCTATGCTGCTTTAGTTAAGAAGGAATATTTCTAGTGTATGTAATCTGAATTTAACTGACTGGGATGAGGGGATTGAACTCCTGTTTAAGAAAATCACAAGCTACATTTTAATGTCTTTGTAAGCACAAGCTACTTCTGCTGTTTTTAGTGAAAAAGTACTTTCTCCTTCAATCTCTTTAGTTACCTGACAATCTCTATTTATCAACTGGTAAAAAGTAAACTATTTAACTCTAGGAAGAGGGGACAGCATGTGGTTACTTTAGTGTAGAAGTTCTTATGTGGCTTGCCTCCCTCTGGAGACCCAATGCTTTTTCAATGGAGTCCTATGCAAGTTTGAAAATGATGTGAATGTATGATGTTAACTGTTTGGCATTAATTTTATATAAGATCAGGCTTAATGAAAAATAATAGTTAACAAAAGTATATACAATTGAAAATATTACAAGAATAATGTAATAAATAAAATTTTGATTTCAATATTGTGTGTCTGTGTTTAGGGGTGTGGGAGTTTGCTTCTATGTAGTGTAGCATATGTTTCTTCGCATGGGAATGCTAAACATTTTTTTGTCGTTTGAAGGAGTCTAAGTGCGAATTAACCTGGAAACCTATGGTATTTACTTAATTATCTTTAGTTATCAAATACAGATGTGTTGCAATCATAGGTTCATAGTTTCATACTAGGCTATCTGCCCTAGGGCATTTAAAAGCCTAGCCAGAGTGTGTGTGGCTTTCACCACCCCTCAGGATGAGAATACTATACCCATTAGTTTGCTGTGCCTCTGTCCAGCAGTGATACAGAGATGATTCCCGGGGTAAACCTACGATCTCCCATCCACTCGTCAAGATTTCTCTTGAACAGAGTCAGTGAGGGGCTCTGCCTCACATGGACTGGGATTCTGTTCCATAGTGTAGGGAGTCTCTGGGTGATGAATCTGTCCCTCCAGCACGTCCTATTTATATCCGTGTTGAGGTTTAAGTCTCTTGCTCTCGTGGCTCTGGTGGATTTGGATTTTTTGAGGTGGAGCATGTCCATTAATTCCGGGTTGGACATGGCCTTGTATGTCAGGCACAGATCACCTCTGAGCAGACGGTATGCGACTGAATAGAGCTGGAGTTTCTTCAGTCGGGCATCGTATGACATATGTTTGAGCCCCTTTATCCTTTTGGTGAGGAACTTTTGGGGTCTTTCCAACTGCTGCAGGTGTCGGGTAAGGTACATTCCGAATGGGGCGTTGTACTCAATCATTGGTCTGATAAGTGAAGAGTACAGGGGTACAATGACCTCTCCTGATCTGGATGTGAATCCCTTCATGATCAGGTGGGCAATGTAGAAGGTCTTCCTAACCACTTTGGCAATGTGAGTGTCAAAAGAGAGGTTACTGTCAACTTGGGTCCCCATAACGTCTTCCGTGTTTAATGGATTACCACCTATGTGGTAATTAGGGGTTACCTTGTTTTTCCCAAAGGGTATGACTATACATTTTTTGGCATTTAGCTTAAGGCCATGGCTCTGGCACCAGTTATCCATTTCTATGAGACCTTTCTGGAGGATGTCTGTGTCTGATGGAGTGTCAATTATGGTGCCCAGTTTGCAGTCATCTGCAAATTTTGTCAGCCACAATCCCCCTATGTTTGCCTGCACTTCAGAAAAATAAATGCCGAACAAGAGAGGGCCCAGGACTGAGCCCTGTGGGACACCGCTCGTGACCGGCTTAGAGTCTGACATGGCACCAGCAACTCTAACCCTGTGTGTTCTGTCCTTGAGCCAGTTTGCAACCCATCTTGTGACATATGGGTTTACATCTAAGCTGGTGAGCTTTTCTATGATGCCCGAGTGGGGTATTGTGTCGAACGCTTTTGTTAGGTCAAGGTAGGCTGTGTGAACTGCCTTACCCTCATCAATGGCCTTAGTGACTGTTTTGAAAAAGTCGACCAAGTTCAAGAGGCAGGATCTGCCCTTGACAAAGCCAAATTGGGTAGGATCCAGTGTCTGTAGGTCCCCAATGTCTTTATTTGAGTTCCATTATGATCCTCTCCATAGCTTTGCAGACAAGGCTCGTCAAGCTTATGGGGCGGTAATTTCCAGGGTCCGTAAAAGCACCGCCTTTGTGGAGTGGGACCACAGTTGCCATACACCATTCTTTGGGTACGTATCCTGTAGTAAGGCTAAGATTAAACAGCAGCCTTATGTGTGGGTTTAGTTCCTCATTGAGTTCGTGTAGCACACAGCCGGGGACACCGTCCGGTCCCATTGATGCTGTGTTTTTTGCTTTAGAGAGAGCAGCTCTCACCTGGGCATCTGAGATGTTTGGGAGGCTAGACTCTGGTGGGATAGATATTTCTCCTTTTGAGGGGGAGGGAGGGGAGAAATTTGCACTGAACCTGTCTGCCAGTATGTTGGCAATGTCTGTGGGTTCAGTGATTTTTTTATCATTTTGGACTAATTCTGAGCATATCTGGGAGTTTCCACCCAGGTTTCTAACATAGCTAAAGAAGGCTTTATGATTGTCTTTTGTGTCATTAGCGATTTTTCTTGGCCTTGGATGATTTTATGGGTGATCGTAGTTTTTTGCTAGTATTGATCAGAGATGCCTTCCCATTTAGGGATTTTGCTCTGTCATGTAGTAGCTTTCTCCTCTTGTTGTAGAGTTTGTTTATGGCTGGAGTCCACCAGACCGGGCACCTGCCTTTGGTGGAAAGGGTCTTGATTTTATTAGGGATTGCTTGATCCATACATTCCTGGAGGTGCTAGTAGAAGGCATTTGTAAGGGTTTCAGCAGTGTGGGTTGTGGTTTCCACTGACTCGGAGGCCTTGAAGGATACCACTCCAGTCTTAAGAAGTGTGAAGTTTGATTTTGAGAAGTTCTTCACTGTGGTCTTTTTTGCTGGGGGTGGGGGCGGGATGTGGATCTCCAGTGAGATTAATTTATGGTCTGATCTCATCAATGAGGGATATACTTCCGGTGTGGAGCATTTTGTCCCCATGTTTGTGATGATCAGGTCTAGTATATTTTCTCCTCTTGTGGGAATGTTGACTAGTTGTTCCATAGCATTTGAGTTTATGAACTCAAGGAACCTTTGGGGTAGGGTGTTGGGGCTTGAGTAATGTTCCCAGTCTATGTTTGGGTAGTTGAAGTCACCCAATATGATGGTGTTTGGAGAGACATTCATACTCTCCAGTGTCTTCAGGAAGGCTGTGTGGGTTTCCTGAGTTTGAGAAGGTGGTCTATAGCATGTTACAAACTGTAGGGCAGTTTTACCTATGGTTAATTGCACCTGGATGGTCTCTGATGCTTCGTGCATTGCCACTAACCTGGAGGTGTGAGTATCCTTTATGAATATGGATACTCCCCCTCCTTTTGTGGTTCGGTCTGGATTTTGGGGCCAGAACACATGATATGAGGTATAACCTGATAGTGCTGGGGTGCTCTCAGGAGCCTTGAACCAGGTTTCAGTCACAGCACAGACATCGATGTTCTCCATACTGAGGAGGGCTTGAGGCGTGCATCTTGAGGTTTAGACTTCTGGCATTGAGCAGTATTACCCTTAGTTTTTCTCCATTTTTGTTTTCTAGGGCAGTAGGTTTATCATTTGAGCCTTGCCTAAAAAAGGCACTATGGGGGTGGCAAGAGCCTTTGCCAATATCCGGAAGCCCAGGGGTGACAGGTGCAAGCCGTCCCTTGCGAAGCAGCGTGGCTTGTCAAGCATGTCATCCCAGGCAGACAGACATTGGATTCCCTTAGAATGACACCAGTAATTAAGCCAATTATTAAAGCTGATCATTTTGTCTCTGTATTGTGGCATCATTCTTGGTGAGGGTAGGATACTGCTCAGGATCAGGGTCATACCGGCCTGGGCTACATAATCTGAGAGCTCCTCTATGTCTCTTTTCATGTAGTCCAGGGAGGTACGTATGACAAACTAGGCTATCGCAATTAACAGTAACTGCCACCTCTGATTTTTAAATTAATTGAACATTATTGCAGAAAACTAAAGCAAAATGAGCTGTGACAGCACTAGTAAAATTAATGATATAAAATAAAAATGTGTAGCTTACCATTTGGAAGAATTACCACACAAAAGAAAATAAATGCCTATTCTAGTTTTTTTTTTTCAATAATTTTTATTTTTATTTTTACATTAATAAATGTCACAAATAAAAACCATCTTACAACATGACCGTGTGCATATGCATATATATATATATATATATATATATATATATATATATACATATACATATATACATATACATATATACATATACATATATACATATACATATATACATATACACATATATATATATATATATATATATATATATACACACACACACACACACATACACACATACATTTTTTGCTTTGCCAAATACGTCACTATTTTTACTTTTTAATGGATATTCTAATAGACGCAGGAATTTAAGTTACATGTTAAAATATGATTAGATCTTGTTATAGACTGCATTACATGTGCTAATATATGTCATTTATGTAGTTGTGAACAGCGTATTACGCGACAGTATAAATTGTATAATATGCCAGAAATTAAGCAACACTAGCATTGTCTTTGCAAATCAAGCATGTATCAAGGTATTTACGGCATTTATGTAGCAGCATAATCTAGAATATGTAACAGCACAAATAGTATAATAAAGTAATACTTCGACAGTGTTGAGCTACTTGTTATAATGGGATTAATTCAGATACTTTGAACAGCTTTTGTGACAAGGTCTAGTTAAACCTCAAGGAAAACAATCTTTTGTGGAAGTAAATTTAAACATTAAATATTTAATATATCAATACTAATTTCTCCCCCTTTACCACAAATTTCCTTTTCATCTCTCTCACCTCTTCGCACTTTGCCACTATTTCTGTTTCCCCTCCTATCTCCTCTTCTTCCATTCTGTAACAAAAAGTTACACTATTTTAATGTTAGATAAATTGAATACCACTGTGAAAGATCTTTAAATTAATATCCTGCTTGCTTAGAATTCTATGTATTAGATCAGCATTGCTTCAATTCTTAATGCAGTTTTTCATTAGAACTCTTGTGTATTAGACCATCATTGTATGTTCACCATTTTTATGTAGTGTTTTCCTCAGTATGCTAAGTTTTAAAACAATTCTATATTTATTTTTATTCTCATTCTTTGGAGCTTTTCGCCCGGATTTAAGATGAAAGCTTTTCTTACCTAGTCAGACTATCCTGGTCAACAAACACAAATAAATAAGACAAAGAGCATTACAACTTTCATTTAACAATTCAGTCATTTAAAAATAAAACACTATTCAAATGAATATGTCAAGTATCAAACAAAGAATAGTGCAAATTGAGTTTAGACTGCAGCTTCCTATAGCCTGTGGTATATTGCATTATAGTCTTACTTCACTTCTAATGATTCAGTGTCATAAAAGCAGACTTGTAGCCATTTTAACTTTTCTCCGTATCTTTATGTATTACAAAACAAAAAGGCATTATAAAAGGGAAAGGGCAGTAGTCCAGCAACTCTCAACCCTGAAGGTCAAATGCCTTTTGTAGTTTTTACTATGACCATTTCTTAAGTAACCATATAGCAGGTTATCTTCTAACCATATTATATTTGCTTCATATTTAAATTTCCAATTTGTGGTCATTTCTTTTTTTGGCTACTAACGCTCAATGTTTCCTTTTGCATGTACTTGTTCAAACACATGATTCAACTTGAAAGACCCAAATGCTTTCGCACTATGAAAATCAAAGGCTTTAGTTCTGTGCTCTGTGTTCTATGCATAATGCCACAAAGCTCTAGTCCGATTTTCCACCTCATAAAGACTGGTGTAGATTGACCTCTGTTTAGCTTGCAAAGCTTCAAATGACCCTGTCCTAGAAGACCTTCTACATATTCACACAAGTAACACCACTAATGCTCAAACTAGAAAGATCTAAACTTTCACCCCACTTAATCAGAACCTGCTTGTGGGATATATACTTCTCCAAAAGAATTCTTCTCCTATAGAATAGTCTCCCCCTTCATATTAAGGGAACAGGCTCTGCCTCACCTTCTTCAAAAGCAACCTAGATGAATGGATGGGAAACTGTAAATACAGGCCCCTGGGTTGGACCTATAAACCTTTATAGAAAGAGGTAACATGTAGAAGTTGTTGCATTGGCTAGACTGCAAATGATCCATCCAAATCCAGCTCAAGTCTTTAGTATTAATCCATGAATCTATAAACATAAGAACATCAATGGTTTTCCAAGTCCTTTACATGAAGTGGCTATCCTAAGTGTAAATATTATCTAATAAGACCAAAAATTCATGCATAAATCCTAACATGTGACACTGCCAAAATATATGATACCATGCATCTCTTCCTCTACTCCCACACCTTAAGCAGGAAGCATCTACTACAGAGATGGTAGGATCCAAGCTATTCAGGGTATAAAACATTGTGTAAATCCTAAGCAAGGATTCTGAATTTTCTTGCCTTATACATATATCTTGGCAGATTGTATATTTAATCCCACATGTTTATTGATACGTCCGTGTCTAATTTTCAAGTCCAGTCATTCTTCTTCATGCAAAAGTCTTGGTGTTTAATGCATCTTTCTAACTAGTTTATTTACAAAGATTCACCTGTAGCTTCTCTGATAAACTAAACCAACAGTGGTGACTTTTTTTCACTGTGCCTTGCCTGCATCCTCTTTGTCTACTGATATTTGGAAGCCAGACTGTAATTGTAATTTAATTTGTCTGGCTTCCTGAAGACAAACATGCCTTTCTTGCTCTCATTCCAAGACATTTCCTTTTAAACTCCCCCATGACATTTTTTTAAATCTTTATTCAGTTATTATCACTTATGACAAAGGTAATCAAAGTTATCCAAATTAAAACAAACCATATTGACATTTTTAGTTGGAGGAGGATTTAAAAGAACGCAGGATTTGATTGGGCTATGTAATGTTTGACCGACAATGACTGGACAGATCATCCATGACATTTGTCATGAAGTTCAAGGTTAAAGCATGGCTTTTCTCTCCCTTAGCAGGATAATCTATAGCAGTTTGACCAGTTTGGTCTTACGTTTGTCGAGGTTTTGTCATCATTTCCAGGCTGGATATAGTAGGAAGAGATATTTTATCAGAGCAGTGTGAGAAAGATGGACAGATGCTAGCAATAATCCTGGCAAGGAGATTCCTATTTAGGAAACTCAGTCTAGACAATGGCAAAGGGCTGACAGAAACAATCCATTACTAGTCCTGGTGTGGTGGTGCGGATCCATTAGTAGTTCTAGTGTGGTCAAATACCTATAAAACTCTCTTGCACATCTGCACAATGATTTTTAACTAACAGTCTGTAATCCAATTTGAGGAATAGCAGGTTCTGTCAGTTATGGAAACTGCCTTTATCACCTATCTTGTGAATAAAACATAAATAACCCTCTGTCCACTTTGATGTCATAAGACCCATATGAAGCCAAATCTACTTTTGGACTGCCAATAGCCTGTCTCGAAAACTAGCTAACATCTGCTCAGAAAAAATACAAGTCTGCACATCTAGCCTGGTTACAACTACCTAAGGCATGGTGACAAACACCTTCTGCAAAACTTGTAATCCAATAAGCTTAAGGACATCTGACCATTTTGATTCTACTACTATACCAGACTCAGTGTAGTAGGGAGTAGGGACACAAATTCAGGAGTTATAAGAGAAGTTCTGTATGAGTACATCCACAACACACAAGTAAAAAAAATGTTCAAAACACCTTCAGGACTTGTTTGAAGATGACCTGTGATCAAAAGGAGAGTCTCACACCACCTCCATTTCTTCAACACTCCCCTCCTCTAAAACTGAATGGACCAAGCTGCATGCAACAGTCTCTGTTGTGTACTTAAAAAAATCTGGAAGAGTAACAGTCTTGTCCTGTATGTGCATAGGCAATTCTCCCTGCAAGAAAAGACTTTTCCTATCTGCTCATCAGGGAAAGGGGAACCTCCCAGTTCTGTAAATGTTTTATTATGCTGCAGATTACTATAACAGATCCAGGACACATCCCATAATTGCTGTTTTAAAACAATCTGCAGACCTGACTGATGTCTAGACATGAAGCCCAAGTACCATTTTTCATGGCATAGATCAAGCTTCCATTAGAAACTATCTTCATATAAAAGTTATGAATCACATTGGAATCCAATGGGTTCTCCACCCAGTCACAACAGACAGGACCCCTTATAGATTCTACACAGCTGAACTCAGCACCAACAATTTTGCGGTCTGACATGGAGAAACTAATTTCTTCCTTAAGTTATCTTGACCATCAACAATTTTTGCTCAGTTGGCACTGAACCTACAAACCTAGCCCATTATCAGGTATATATGGCCATGTTGGATTGAATATACTCTAAATGTAATAGTAACATAATGCACTTAGTTTTGAATTCCCCCTTTCTCAGTACTCAATAGATCTCCACTACCACTTCATCATTAAGCATACGTCATAAAAGGCAAGATATCAGAGTCTCCACAGATGATTCCCAAACCTGTCTCTGGCAAGAACTTCCAGCCAGGTGTAACATCAGGATAATACAGCACTACAAAATGTTCTGAATATTCTGACCCCTTTGCAGGTCAAGCACAGCTCTACTTGAAAGAAAAGAATGAAATGTACATCACTGCCTTGGATGCTGACCTAAAAGCAAGCTTTTTTTCAGTAGGAAGTCAGTATGGCAAAGGTATAAATGCACAAAGCCACAATATGATTGCAATCAATAGTGTATGTAAAGAAATCAGAGCAAATTGATTAGTCAAAGATATTGCTAAGTTTATAAAGCAGCACCAAGAACACTGCTAGAGGTAAATAAATAACTTAGTAAACAGATCCAAACAAAATCAGAGCTGCTCTGTAACCAACAGTGGGGAGCAAATATTCAAGCTTAAACAGAAACCTGAAGCATTAGCCTAGCTTTCTGGACTTTGGTTTTGCTTGTATGCACAAATTCACAGGTGTTCCCTCCACTGTATCTGCACAGAACAGCTCACACGTCAAGAGAAATTTCTTCCAAGTGGCAAGCTGGTTCTGATGACCTCTGTCTAAAGTTTCAGGCCTTGTTGTACCTTTAAGCCACATCATTAACACATCCTTCTCGAATGGATTTTTTCTAGATTTCTAGGGAAAAAGTCAGACAGACAAAAAATAAATAAATAAAAAGGACAGATTTGTAACATGTGAAATGTAACTTGCAATTATTGTGGAGCTTTTCTCCCCGGGCCTCCGCTGAAAACGGGCTCTTCTTGGCCCAGTGGACTTCCCCAGTCAAACAAATAAAAAAAATATTGTTAATAATAATAATAATAACAATAATAATAAAATAGATGTTATATCTATCTCTAAGTTAGGATCTAGCACCCTACCTGATTCATTCATTCCAATTGTTCCTTTATCTTTTCCAACAAAAATCCTTAACTAGGATACATCTGAGCATCTAAGACCCACATAGAGGCCTATGAGCTACTCACAAAGAATGTGGTTTTAGAATGGAACAGCACTTCAGCTGCACTGCTAATGCTTACTGACCGCATATTATTATCCATGGATGTTGGCAAACTCAGTGGTGACAGACCCATTTAAAATTTTCTGTTCAGTGAATCATTCCCCACTGGCTAAAGAATTACACCTCTATAGACTAAGCCTATCTTCACTAAGTCGGTTCTTTAGTTATCTACACAGCAGGCAATTTCCAGTAACCATAGAACAATAAGAGTCCACACTACATACATCAGTATCAGGTCATCCTGGAGCTTGGTTCTTGGACAGTTGTTTTTCTCTGTGTGTTAATGCTCTTACTATTTCACTACAGAAAGTCACTTTGTCTCTGTACATAGATGACTTGGTTATTTGCTTCTCCCTTTTATGGATCAATAAAACTCTTAAAATTAGCCTAATTTTGCTTTTCCACAATCTGGACCAAATTGGGTAGAGAACTAATGTTGTCTGACACTCAAATGACTCAGCTTGAGTATAGAACCTTGGGCCATAACAGGTCCTGATGGAAATACATTGGAAAAATGAAAAATCTACTAATATCTAGCATTTGGCTTGACCCAGTACTTAACCTTCACCACTCATATTCACAAACCAGTTGGCCAAGTAGCGTTCTTACTGACCATCTGCCATAGAGTACTCTGCTTACCAAAAATGCAATGGAATCCTTAGGGAAAATGAGTGTCCTTTGAATACGCATTGCCAGTCACTGATACTACCTCTTCATGTAGGACTCGCAACCTACAGACTGCATAAAACAAAATGTGCAGATTTATTACTCAGGCACACCACAGACAAAATCGTTCTACAGTTAGTGAGGCTGCCTTGCTGCTCATTACCGTCAGATATACACACGTCATGGAAACTCTAGTCTACAGGATTTAGAATATTGATATTACAGGTCCCAGAACTGTGACATTACCATTAACTACAGGTCTGTAACTTGGAGATAGTTAAGCGTATCTATAAAACTTCCATTAGAACTGAAACCAATAACTTAATGAGGGTAAAACAAAATCATTGTGAGGAGGCAAGCTTAGTCAGCAGCACTACTACTATATCTAAGCACTATATCTATATCAATCCATCTAGTGCCAAACCCTACAGCCCACAGTACAACTCAGTCCTCAGCCTATTGCAGCCTACCCAATTACAGGTACGGACAACATGCATACACAATTTTCAATTTTCTCCATAATCAGCCTGATAGATAAGAGCATCTTGTGACAATGTAGCAATTGTGTCAAGTGCACAGACAACCTTTTAATCCTTAAAGAAACTAACAGTATGCGAGAGATGTGCATATACAGATTCCTTAGAGGATAAAATCTCACAATGTTGGCAAGAACACACACACGTGCACACACGCATGCATGCACATGCGCTCTACATCCACCATACATAGTATCCACAACACACATAGACCATCTTATGCTGAGGCACTAAAAAAAGCTTCCCAAACTTCATACACTTCCTAAGCCCATTAACAACTACACCCATTCTCAGCAATCTCAAAAGCATACACCAAAGCAACACCAAATAACACACACAGGCCTGCACCCAATGAAATCCCAAAATCAGTTCCCATAAGGCAAGAAAACACTTCACCCAGGATCTTGTCATAGGGGACCATTGTATGACACAAATGCCCCACTCACCAAACTGGTCAAGGAAAAGATAATGGTTAGTTGCTTATCTGGATCCAGGATGCTCCTGGATACACACACACTCAAGTCACTGAATCATAGCTGCCAGTATGGTTCTATCATAGTCCATGTGAGTGTAAATGACCCAAGATGTACCACACTGGGTTATATGAAGAGAGACACTATTGATCACTCGGAATATGAGTCTCAGCCAGGTATATGTCTTGCATTGGTCAACATTCTACCTTCATCAACAATGATGCCACAGTATGAAAAAAAAAAAATTATTGGCTTCAACAATTGTTTGAATTTCTAGTGTCATTCCAGGAGTGCTCAATATTTGTAAGCATGAAAGGACATGGTTAATAAATCACACTGGATTTGCCAAGGATGGTCTGCACCTATTCTTTAGTTTTCCCAATATTGGGTAAAACTTTATCCGCTCCCATTCAAGACTTTTTAGGCAATGTGAAGTTGACAAATGTACCTACATAGCAAACAAAAGTCAGAAACCTAAAGGCTGTACTGCTCAAGGCTAGGAGCCGAAACAAGAAACTCCACACCCTACAAGCTCTCCTCACTCTGGAGACTAGACATCTGTGCCATTATCAAGACATGGTATAAAACTACAGAAAGTACTGCAGCAGTGCAAGGCTTCAGTGCCTTCCACACACTTATACCACCAGCCGCACAGATGGGAACAGAAGTTGGAGGTGTCTTGATCTACATTAAGAACAAGAATACCCTAGGCTGGTCAAACAGGATGATGCCCTGGAGTTCATCCATGTGCAAATCACCACAGTCAATGCCATATCCTACCAAGCTATAGGTCACCCTCCATGTCCCTAGAATCCCATAACTCATACCCAGACCTACCAGACACACTCACCATCCAATCAAATACCCTAGTCATGGGAGACGAACTACCCCTATATAGAATAGGAAATGTATAGTACCTCAATCACAGGCACAATGATTCTTGGTCTTTAACACAAATACCCTTGACCAGATGGTGCAAACCCCAACCAGCAGTTCAAAATTATTGAACCAAAGTGGTTCAGCAAACTACATCATATTAAGTGACAGTTTGTCAAAACTCAATGCCCCTCTGAACCTTGAGCTCACAGCAATCTATGCAGAATTGTTCAAACTCTGTACAGCCATGCAAATGGCAGAATAGAGGCTGCTGTACCAACCAGAAGCAAGCCAAAAACAAAAAAACTTACACACTGGTGAAATCCTAACCTTAATATGGTATATAACAAAAGGAAAAAAAAATCATGGCCAAAATCAGAAAGAGCAACTCTCATAGACTAGAGCTCACTAATCAAACTAAATAGACAACGAAGAGGATTAAATAAGTCCAACAAGGCCAATTACTAGGAAAAGATAGCCTCACAGACTAAAGAAAACCAGAAGGCCTTCTTAGCTGTGTCAGAAACCTTAAAGGTAGCACACAAGTGTGCTGAACTGGTGGCACATTGTGGCATTTTCACTGAGCACAGCGACAAAGTGAATCTGATGGCCGACAAATTCAGCTCGGACTTCACATCTCCACTCTCTGACACCCCTCTTCAAAAGGGTGGAACATTAACCTACTCTAGAAATTACACACCCATTAGTCTGACTAACCTAAAATGCAAAGCCATGGAATGAATTATGGAAATGATCAACAAAGACATAGGTAACCTAAAAGGACACTGGACCCATGAAATTTGGCTTTGTCAAAGGGAGGTCATGCCTACTTAACCTGGTAGACTTCCACATGCATTGTGCATTTCACTCCCCTCTGGACAGGCTATCTCACCCTGTGACTTCTAAGGGACTGGGAAACCCAGTACAATCGGGAGCGTCTGGGATTGCATAAAACAGTCACAACTGATTAACGGCTTGCACTTTTTCACCATATTGTGCATTTCCCTCCCCTCTGGACCAGCTGTCTCACCCTGTGACTTCTAAGGGACTGGGAAAACCAGTAAAATCAGGAGCATCTGGGATTGTATAAAACAGCCGCATCCAATTAATGGCTCGCACCTTTTCACCATATTGTGAATGTAGGTGGCTTTCCTAAGCACCAGCGTAGCTTACTACTCAAAATTTAATGTTTCATGATCTGCTGTTTAAGTTGACTAATCATGCTCTGGGCAAGTACGTTACTGAGTGGTCTGGTCCAATAACTCCCCTTATTTTGCATCACAGTGGCCTTCCCCTGCTCCTACATAGCATTTTATTTTTATCTGTAGCTTACCCTGTCTAATCTCCTGATCCAAATTCCTCACCTTTATTGTCAGAAGTAGCCCACTGTTTTGGTCCTGTACAACCCCTTATGTTCCCCTTCCTCTGTTACTGTAATCAGGCTATGTACCTCTAGAGCTCCTAGAGCCTTGACTGACTGTTTTCTCTGATACTTTCTGCTGCAGGTTTGGCCTCGCTCCATTCACCCTCGCTATGCTTGGGCTTACTCTGTTCCCCTAACCAACCCCCAAATTCCCACCCACACCAGATACCCTAGATTTATAGTCATCTATTCTGTCTCCTCCCACCTAGTTGTCTACTCACACTCCACACTGCACTCCCTCCTAGTACTCCCTCCTAGTACATCTTACCTTTCACACTACTTCCCCTACTCACTATAGGTACAACCCACTCCCCAACCCCTCCACTTCATTCCCTTAATTACACACCCACATTCCTCTCCAGTTTTATACTCTAAAGCTTTAAACTCCCATTTTCATCAACCACAAAAACCATTCCCACTAATTTATAACTGCATTTCTTTTACTACCATCTCTCCTTACATCATACCATACCAGCACCCACTATGTCAGACTAACATCATCCTCCTCCTGCATTAATTACACACACTCATATACTGCATTCACTACCATCTCTCCCTCTTTGTACAATACCTCCACCTCCCACTGTTTCCACTACAAAATACTTCACTTATCCCTCTCTTGTAACCCTAAACCCAAACTTTCACTGATTTCAAACACTACCCTCCCTAACAAAACTTACTACATACTATATTTTTATTAGCTGGTGACATACATCATAACCTTGGGCCTACTCCAATTAACCTACCTCCATCCCAACAATTCCCCCCTCCTACCCAGATAACCAGTATCCTCTCACACAGTATACCCTCATCCCTCCCCCACCCTACACTCTTAACACTTATCCATTATGGCAATCAACATTCAAAGCCTTACTAAAAAATTACTGACCATGCTTAGATATCCTAATATTCCTCCCACCTACTTATACTTTCTGAAACCTAGCTGAAACCCCATATTCCTAACACTGAAATCCTTTCCCCTGGGTATTCCATCTATTGAATAAACAGAACCACCAAAAAAGGTGGGGGTGTAGCAATCCTTAACTCATCACCTCACCCTTTCCCCCATTTCCATTGACATACCTGATTTTCGCCTAGCAGAAATACTGATACTAAACTACCACCTAAACAACCACAAAAGACTTGCCATAACTGCTATTCATATTCCTCCAGGCAAGAACATGCAAATTCTGGAAAACATTCTTTCCTTGTTATCTCAAAACCTGCCCTATGAAACTTTACTGCTAGGTGACATACAGACTGGAAACCCTTCAAATCCCCTTCACCTGCCCAAATCAATCTGTTTGGTTTCACCCAAATTATCACCACCCCCACTAGACTCTCCAAACACTCCTATCAAGGCACAACAATTGACTTGATCCTCTGTTAACAGCCCCCAGCATTATCACAACCCCACAACACTACCTGATGCACTAAGTGACCACTTACCCATTAGCATAGTGAGATACCCACCCCAACAACAGAAACCACATCTGTATAACGTCTGTCGTAAACTCAAAGACTTCAACCTCTCCTTGCTCAATGATAGACTCTCTGCCATAATCTGGTCCATCCTGTACTCCCTCCCTCTTGATGAAGCTGTACTTAAATTCAACTGCATCTTTCTAAATACCCTCAACTCACTAGCCCTCTCACGAAAAATAAGAAATCAAGCTAGACCCCATGGCTCAGTAAAGACACTCACAAACTAATGCACAAATGACAAAATGCCTGGAAAACTTGGTTAAAAAGTAAATCTCCCATTCACCTCCAAGTATTTAAAGAACATAGGAACCAGGCTAAAAATGAAATGTATAAGGATAAAAAGTCCTTTTATGCCAAGACACAAGCATCCACTCATTCAAATCCTAAAAATTTCTGGAAAAATTTATTTTATTATTATTTTATTTATTTTACTACATTTGTTAAGATTGGAGACTGTAAAGTGGTGACAGGGGAAAGTGTAGTTAAGCAGCATAGAATGGTGGTCTGTAGGATGACGGTGATCAAAAGAGGAGGAGGTGTGTGAAAGCAGTGCCAAGGATTAAATGGTGGAAATTAAAAAAAAGGGTGATTGTGAGGTGGAGTTCAGGGAGTTCAGGGAAGAGTTAAAACAGGCACTGGGAGGCAGTGAAGAGTTACCGAATAGCTGGGTAACTACAGCAGAGCTAGTAAGGGAGACTGCTAGAAAAGTGCTTGGTGCAACATCTGGACAGAGGAAGGAGGACAAGGGGACCTGGTGGTGGAATGAGGAAATACATGAGAGTATACAGAGGAAGAGGCTGGCGAAGAAGAAGTGGGATTGTCAAAGAGATGAAGAAAGTAGACAAGATTATAAGGAGATGAGACACATGGCAAAGAGGGAAGTGGCGAAGGCTAAGGATAAGGCATATGGAGAGTTGTATGAGAGATTGGACACTAAAGAGGGAGAAAAGGACCTGTACAGATTGGCTAGACAGAGGGATAGAGCTGGGAAAGATGTGCAGCAGGTAAAGGTGATAAAGGATAGTGAGGGAAACATACTCACAAGTGAGGAAAGTGTGTTGAGTAGATGGAAAGAGTACTTTGAAGGGCTGATGAATGAAGAGAATGACAGAGAGAGAAGGTTGGATGATGTGGGGATAGTGAATCAGGAAGTGAAATAGATTAGCAAGGAGGAAGTAAGGACAGCTATGAAGAGGATGAAGAATGGAATGGCTGTTGGTCCAGATGACATACCAGTGGAAGCATGGAGGTGCTTAGGTGAAATGGCAGTGGAATTTTTAACCAGATTGTTTAATGAAATTTTGGAAAGTCAGAGGATGCCTGAGGAGTGGAGAAAAAGTGTTTTGGTACCTGTATTTAAGAATAAGGGTGATGTGCAGAGCTGCAGCAACTACAGAGGGATAAAATTGATCAGTCACAGCTTGAAGTTATGGGGAAAGAGTAGTGGAAGCTAGGTTAAGAAGGGAGGGGATTATTAGTGATCAGCAGTATGGTTTCATGCCAGGAAAGAGCACTACAGATGTAATATTTGCTCTGAGAGTGTTGTTGGAGAAATACAAAGAAGGTCAGAAGAAGCTGCATTGTGTCTTTGTGGACTTAGGGAAAGCATATGACAGGGTGCCTAGAGAGGAGTTGTGGTATTGTATGAGGAAGTCGGGAGTGGCAGAGAAGTATGTAAGAGTGGTACAGGATATGTACGAGGGTAGTGTGACATTGGTGAGGACTGCGGTGGGAGTGACAGATATGTTTAAGGTGGAGGTGGGATTACGTCAAGGATCAGCTCTGAGCCCTTTCTTATTTGCAGTGGTGATGGACAGGTTGACAGATGAAATCAGACAGGAGGCCCCGTGGACTATGATGTTTGGAGATAACATTGTGATACGTAATGAGAATAGGGACCAGGTTGAGGAGACCCTGGAGAGGTGGAGATATGCTTTAGAGAGGAGAGGAATGAAGGTCAGCAGGGCTAAAACAGAGTATATGTGTGTAAATGTGAGTGAGGGTAGAGGAATGGTGAGGATGCAGGGAGTAGAGCTGGTAAAGGTGGATGAGTTTAAGTACTTGGGATCAACAGTTCAGAATAATGGTGAGTGTGGAAGAGAGGTGAAGAAGAAAGTTCAGGCAGGGTGGAGAAGAGTGAACTGAACGAAGAATCCACTTAAAACACCAGTTTATTGCACCTCTAGCGCTTCGGCAACCACCTTCAAGGAGTATAAAACATCACATAACTTACACAGTTTATATACCCTAATACATCTAACAATTAAACAATTAGCCTAAAACAATTAATCAATAAACATTAAAAAATACTTAATACTGCTTTCTCATCAGATAAGAAGCCTCCAGTTACATTCCATATTCAGACACTGAGGAAATAAAGTGTCATATTTCAAAATGAAAATACTTTCTTTATATAACAACTTCTTTTTATACAAATCATCAGAAAATACACCCGTATAAAAAGAAGTTGTTATATGAAGAAAGTATTTTCATTATGAAATATGACACTATTTCCTCAGGGTCTGAATGTGTAATGTAACTTGAAGGCTTCGTATCTGATGAGAAAGCAGTATTAAATATTTTTTAATGTTTATTGATTAATTGCTTTAGGCTAATTGTTTAATTGTTAGATGTATTAGGGTATATAAACTGTGTAAGTTATGTGATGCTTTATACTCCTTGAAGGCGGTTGCCGAAGCGCTAGAGGTGCAATAAACTGGTGTTTTTAAGTGGATTCTTTGTCTGTTGTCTTCAGTTTTATCTCTTCTTTTTGGTTCGTGCAGGGTGGAGAAGAGTGTCAGGAGTGATTTGTGACAGACTGGTACCAGTAAGAGTGAAAGGGAAGGTCTACAAGAGGGTAGTGAGACCAGCTATGTTATATGGGTTGGAGACGGTGGCATTGACGAAAAGGCAGGAGTCAGAGCTGGATGTGGCAGAGTTAAAGATGTTAAGATTTGCAATGGGTGTGACTAGGATGGACAGGATTAGGAATCAGTATATTAGAGGGTCAGCTCAGGTTGGACAGCTTGCAGACATGTGCTGAGGAGGGATGCTGGGTATATTGGGAAAAGGATGCTAAGGATGGAGCTGCCAGGTAAGAGGAAAAGAGGAAGGCCTAAGATAAGGTTTATGGATGTAGTGAGAGAGGACATGCAGGTGGTTGGTGTGAAAGAGCATGATGCAGAAGACAGGAAGAAATGGAAACAGGTGATCCACTGTGGCGACCCCCAACAGGAACAGCCGAAAGAAGAAGATGATGATGATGATTTTACTACTACATTTGTTTACCGAGAAAGTCCAACTGGATACGTGTCCATTTTCAGTGGAGGCCTGGGGAGAAAATCTCCAGAAAGCAGAGTACAAATACATTAGGAACAATAGAAACATTTAGAGATAAGTATAATATGCAGTTTTCAGTAGGGTTACAAACTTAGATAAAACATAGTAGACATCAAAATTATGTGGCTTCAGTTTCAGACAATAATACATGCAGTTATGGGCTAAGTCTCTTCAAGAATTCATACACTTATTAGAGTAAATTATTAAAATGCTTGGGGAGAGTTCGCAGGAACAGCGGGTGGTGATTAGTCGGGGTTTAAGCAAGGACATTGCCAATGCTGTTGGAAGTGTAGTTTGAGGCTTTTTTTGAACTGGGTTAAGGAGGATTGCTGAGTAAGTTCAGCTGTTAGCATATTCCAAGTTTTGCCTACTGAGCTGGGGAATAGAGAGACCCCATGCTCTTAGTTATTTGTAACAGCAGTTTGTCAGCAGAGCATAGTGACCCCAGGTTGCTGTATGGTTTGATGATCTTATTAAGTGCTGGTGTTTTTTTGGGTTGATATAGTATTTTGTGGGTTATTACAAGTTGGTTGTATCGAAGAAGACTGGGCCATTCCAGCCATCCTAGTTGAGTTAGGTTGATACAATTGTGGGTCCTAGAGGTAGCACCTGTAGCAAATCTAGCAATATGGTTGTAACAACTAGCAAGTTTGGTAAGGGTGGCTTGGTTCAGGTTAGTGAAGAGGGGGGAGGCATTGAGGGTAGATAGTAGGTGGGACCGAGCAATAGTGGTTCCTGGAAAAGGAGTTAGGAAGGGTTTAATCCTGTATAGGGAGTCCAGTTTTTTGTTGGCAGATTTGATGGTTTGATTGACATGGATATCATATTTTAGGGTGTTATCGACTGATGCCCATGAGTTTTGTGTGAGTATCTGGGGATATAATTGTGCCATTGTTGGAATTTATAGTAAAGAATGGTGTGGAGGATTTGCAGGTGGGGGAAAAGATGAGCAGTTTAGTTTTGTTGGGGTTTAATAGAAGCTGACTGTTTACCAACCATTTTTCTACATCATTGAAAGTATTCTGGTTAGGGTCATAAGCTCAGTTGAGGAGTAGGCAGTAGTATTAAAGTAGAGTCGTCCACGTATTGGATGCAGGTGGCCTTGGGAGTGATGGTGGGTAGGTCATTAATAAAGACTGAGAAGAGTAGTGGTCCTAGTATGGAGCCTTGGGGCACTCCTAGAGTAATGGGTAGATGTGTGGATAGGGTATTCTTCCATAAAACTGCTTGTCTATCAGACAGGTAAGATAAGAACCATTTAATAGAGCTACTATTCAGTGACAGTTCCTTTAGGGTACGGAGAAGCAGTTGGTGATTGACCATATCAAAGGCCTTGGAGAGATCTAGGATCAATCAGAAATATCATCACTATCCTACACACTGGAAAATGCCAAACCCCCTATCCCTACACTAACCTTCCTGACCATGAGATTGCCTCTCTCCTTAGTTTTTCATAGACTATCAGAAAATTGGCCAACACAGGCCAAAATCCCACCCAAAATCTACCCCACAACATAATACCCCATACTATTAACATCAGTCTCACCTTAAACCCCATCTCTACTTCTCAAACTTAAAAATGTTCCCCCTCTACAGCCAAACTCCCCAAAGCTTGCTGCAAAATCCATTGCCCATCCAGGCTCTATACTCATTAACCATTCCATAAAAGAAGCCACTGTACCCAAAATCTGGAAATCCTTTTACACTATCCCCCTTCACAAAGGTGGTAACTGCAATGATCCCTCCAGTTACTGACCAACTGCCATACTCTCCCCACTGTCCAAAATACTAGAAAAGTGTATTCACAACCAAATACTTAACTTCCTCCTACAAAACATCCTGTCCCCTACCTAACGCAGTCCAATCTCACCATAGCACCTCTACAGCCCTTTTATCCTTCACCCACACCATTGCCAAAGCTAGGAATGGCAATAATTTAGTCTCATTGTTTGTTCCTTGACTTATCTAAGGCATTTGATAGATCACATCCCAAACTTCTGACCAGATTGGCTAATCTCAAGCTATCTAGCTCAGCTCTCTCATGGTTCTATAGTTACCTCACTGACAGACTTCAGTTAAATGGCAATCCTCCTACGCTCCTTTCTTACCTATACACACTGGTGTACCCCAGGGATCCATTCTTGGACCCCTGTTCTTTAACATCTTTATCAATGACCTCCACTCCTCTGCCTCCTTTTCCACCCTCATTCAGTACGCCGACAACTCCACCCTTATCACATCCACTAACTCTATCACATTTCTTCAAATACACTCCGCAATCCTCCCATCTTGTAGAAAATTGGCTAAAAAAAAAATCAGCTTATTCTTAACCTCCCCCCCCCCAAAAAAAAAAACAAGGTTACTTCTCTTTCTGCCAAAAAACAAATTACCACCTCAAGGCTAACTTCCCCATCTCTTCTCTTAAACACAATAATCAACATAAATACACAAAATTACTCGGAATGATTGATGACCAAGTAAAATTTGACTTCCACATTTACCATGCAATAAAAAAACTAACCAAAAACTTGGCTTGTTATACCACATCTCAAAATTCCTCTGTTGAATCCAGCCAGTCCCTCGCCGAAGTCTACCTCCTCCCCAGCCCCCTCTATGGTTCACCAGTCCTCACCAATGTTCAGTCCTATTTACTCTCTAGACTTGAGCAGACCTACAATAAAATTGCCAAATTTGGAGCAAACTTTCCTAACCCAACCCACCACTGCTTAGCCCTCCACAAGCTACAATGGCTTGAATTCTCCCATCACATAAAACTGTCCACATCTAACCCACTGCATACTTAAACCCACTTCCTGCCCCTCCCTCACAAATCTAGTCTCATACTATTCTCCCCTATGCAGCTCTGAGAAACTTCTCCTAGAAACATACACACCTAAACTGAACATAGGCAATCTCCTATATAGATCTTCTATTACAAAAACCTGGAACAGCCTACCCACTAATCTATGAAACATCACTCAAGCAACAAGCTTAAAAAAAAAGAACTAAAACTATTCTTCCAAGCTAACTGGATCTGCCCATGCCAGGATCCCACCTGACCACCCTTCTCCTGCTCCATAACTACTCAACCAAATTTACCTAACCTCTGAAATTCCTGTCTGGTAATTGCATAATCCTTCGGGCACTACTACTAACTGCCTATATTGATACATGTATCACCAAAAGTCACTCTTCCAATTCTGTAAGGTAAATGCTTTTTTCAGCCATAGTCTGTATGCATCATTTGCACACTGTTTTCTTGCTATGATTTTCTTATTTTTGTATTAATATGTTGTTATGCTTATTCTTGTGTTACTATGTATATATCCATTGTTGGAGCTTTTCTCCTCAGGTGTCCACTCAAAATAGGCTATAGCTGCCCATTTGGACCAACCCGGTTAACAAATGTGAAATAAATAAATAAAAATGAACTAGACTTCTTTGTGACAGTCACCAAGGCAATGGATGAGGGGAGAGTGGTGCTTACTGCCTACCTGGACGTAGCTAAGGCATTTAATACAATATCCCACTTGGGCATCATTGACAAACTCACCAAACTGGGCATAAATCCCTACATAACTTGCTGGATTGCCAGCTGGGTCACAGATACATCCCAGAAAGTCAGGACTGGTGAGACTACCTCCACTAGCAGACAAGTCACCAGCAGGGTACCTCAGGGATCGGTGCTGGACCTACTTCTGTTTGGCATCTACTTCTTGGAGATCAAGAAATAGATGTCACATTGGGAGCCATCATAGATGCCCTCCATGACACTATAATTTTGCAAGAGGGTTTAACAGACAAATGATGGTGCCAAAGCAATGGATTAAAATTCAATTCCAAGAAGTGCATTATAGTGCCTTTGGGGTAAATGGACACCCTGGTTAATTACTCCATTGACAAGACACCCCTAAGAGCTGACCCAGTAGTTAGGAATCTGACAACATATGTAGACAGTAAATTAGTGTTTGACTAACACATGGCCAAGGTAGTAAGAAATTCATTCTATGTCCCACAACTTATAAGGAAGTGCATGGCATCCAGGTCCAGGGAAGTTATAGTGTCACTTTACTTACCCTTATCAGACCCATCATTGAGTACAATGTCCCCTTTGGCATGCACCTGACCAAGCATATAGAACAGTTGGAATGCCACAAAGGTTCCTCACCAAAAAAGACTTCAGGGTATAAAGACATTGTCTTACACAGATCACTTCAAAGCGCTAGTTCTATACTGCGTCTCCTACAGGTTAGTGAGTGGCAATCTATGCCGGGCGTGGATCTACTTTAAAAAAAGTAAGATCAGAATAACAAAGTTCATTTTTATGATACTGAAAATACCAAAACCTGACAAACCCGAAAGTTGAAGCTTTCCCAGTGTAAGTAAGCACTTGCCAAACACTGTACAAAAGAGCATGTTAGGCAAGTGTTTACTTACCCTAGGAAAGCTTTGGCTTTTTGGGTAAGTCAGATTTTGGTATTTTCATTCTCATGAAAATGAATGTCAGTGTTTTGATCTTTGTTTTTTTTAAAGTAGATCTGCCTGGCATGCAGGGCATCCTCAGTCCCAGATGTGATGGACCTTTTGCACATCCACAGAATGAACAGCACTAGCATCACTCTATCTAAGGATTTAAATTTTGCTTGTGACAAACAGAACATGTTGGCAGGACAGATATACGTCTCAGAGGATACTCATGCTATAGAATAGGTTCTGCTATCAATGTGCAGCAGAATCCATCCCTAACCCTATTCAAAAGTAACCTTGACTGCTGAGAAATCAGAAATTCACACCTGGTCAGGCCCCCATGTCTCTCATGGACAGAGGCAAACAGTAAATACACCCAAACTGGATTCTTCTCCCAACAAAACCTTTAGCAACGTCCTAACTAACATTCATAGGTTGATACTAGGCTATCTGCCCTAGGGCATTTATAAGCCTAGCCAGGGAGTGTGTTTGGCTTTCACCACCCTTTTAGATTAGTAGACTGTGCCTTTGAATAGTAGGTCACAGAAGATGGTCCTTTAAGGTTTTTTTACTGTGCCTCTGCCTAGCAGGGACACAGAAGAGATCCCAGGGGTAAACTTACAATCTCCCATCCATTCGTCAAGATTTCTCTTGAAGAGGGTCAGTGAGGGGCTCTGCCTAACTTGGACTGGGATTTTGTTCCAGAGTGAGCGGAGCCTCTGGGATATGAATCGGTCCCTCCAGCATGTCCTATTTATTTCTGTGCTGAGGTTTAAGTCCCTGGAGTGTGTAGCTCTAAGGGATTTGGATTTCCTGAGGTGGGGCATGTCCATTAATTCCGGGTTGGACATGGCTTTATACGTCAGGCACAGATCGCCTCTGAGTAGGCGGTAAGCAACTGAGTAGAGCTGGAGTTTATTTAGCCGAACTGCATAGGGCATCTGTTTGAGTCCCTTGATCTTCTTGGTGAGGTACTTTTGGGGTCTTTCCAGTTGCTGCAGGTGTCGGGTAAAGTACATCCCAAATGGGACATTGTATTCAATTATGGGCCTGATGAGTAGAGGGGCACAATAACCTCTCTTGATCTAGATGTGAAACCTTTCTTGATAAGGTGGGCTATATAGAAGGTCTTTCTAACCACTTCGGCAACGTGGTTGTCAAAGGAGAGATTACTATCTACTTGGGTCTCCAAATCCCTAATTACTTCTTCCATACTCAATGGATTACCACCTATGTGGTAATTTGTGGGCACTTTGTTTTTCCCAAAGGGGATGACTATGCATTTTTTGGCGTTTAGCTTTAGGCCATGGCTCTGGCACCAGTTATCCATCTCTGTGAGACCTTTTTGGAGGATGCTTGTGTCAGCCGGAGAGTCGATTATGGCACCCAGTTTGCAGTCATCTGTGAACTTGGTCAGCCATAGTCCTCCCATGTTAGCCTGTACCTCAGAGAAATATATACTGAACAAGAGGGGTTCCAGGACTGAGCCTTGTGGGATGCCACTTGTAACTGGTTTAGAGTCTGACATGGCACCTGCAATTCTGACCATGTGGGTTCTATCCCTGAGCCAGTTTGCAACCCATCTTGTGACATAGGGGTTGATATTTAAGCTGGTGAGCTTATTTATGATGCCCGAGTGGGGTATTGTGTCGAAGGCTTTTGCGAGGTCCAGGTAGGCTGTGTGGACTACCTTCCCTTCATCTAGGGCCTTGGTAACTGTTTCAAAGTCGTCGACCAGGTTCAAGAGGCAAGATCTGCCCTTAAAGCCGAATTGGGTAGGATCCAGTGTCTGGAGGTTCCTGATGTCTTTGTTTATGAGTTCCATGATGATATGCTCCATAGCTTTGCAGACCAGGCTAGTCAGGCTTACAGGGCGAAAGTTTCTGGAGTCCGTTGTGGCACCACCTTTGTGGAGCGGAACCACTGTTGTTGTACGCCATTCCTTGGGTACATATCCTGTGGTAAGGCTGAGACTGAACAGTGACTATGTGAGGGTTAAGTTCTTCTTGGAGCTCATGTAAGATGCAGCCTGGGACACCGTCTGGTCCCATTGATGCTGTGTTTTTGCTTTGGAGAGGGCAGCTGTCACCTGTTCATCTGTGATGTCAGGGAGGCTACATTCTGTTGGGATAGACATTTGCTCTTTTGGGGGGGATGGGGGAGAGAAATTTGCACTGAACCTGTCTGCCAGGATGTTGGCAATGTCTGTGGGTTCAGTGTATTTTTTGTCATTTTGCACTAACTCAGAGCATATCTGGGAGTTGACACCCAGGTTCCTGACATAACTAAAGAAGGCCTTGTGATCATCTTTAGTGTCTTGTGCAATTTTACTTTCGAAGCTGGCCTTAGATGATTTTATGAGGGATCGTAGTTTTTTGCTAGTACTAATCAGAGATGCCTTCCCTTTTTGGGATTTCCTCTATCATGTAGTAGCTTCCTCCTTCTGTTGTATAGCTTATTTATGGTCGGGGTCCACCAGACAGGACTCCTGCCTTTGGAGGAGTGAGTCTTGCTTTTATTTGGAATAGCATGATCCATGCATTCCTGTAGGTGTCCATAGAATGCGTTTATAAAGGATTCTGCGGTTTGAGCCGTATTTTCCACTGGCCCGGGGGCTTTGAAAGAAGCCACCTCAGTTTTAAGTAGGATGATGTTTGCTTTTGAGAAGTTCTTCACTGTGGTTTCCTTGGCTGGGGGTGGGGATGGGATATGGATGTCCAGTGAGATTAATTTATGGTCTGACCTTACCAATGAGGGGTATACCTCTGGTGTGGAACATAGAGTCCCCATGTTGGTGATGACCAGGTCCAATATGCTTTCCCCTCTTGTGGGGGTGGTGACCAGTTGTTCCATAGCATTTGAGTTTATAAATTCTAGGAATCTTTGGGCGAGGGTGTTGGGGCTTGAGTAGTTTTCCCAGTCAATGTTTGGGTAGTTGAAGTCATCCAGTATAATGGTGTTTGGAGAGACCTTCATATTCTCCAGTGCTCTCAGGAAAGCCGAGTGGGGTTCCTGAGTTTGGGAGGGTGGTCTGTAGCAGGCTACAAACTGAAAGGCAGTTTTGCCCACTGTTAGTTGCATATGGATGGTCTCAGATGCTTCGTGCAATGCCACTAACCTGGAGGTGTGGTTTTCTTTGATGAAAATGAATACTCCCCCCTCCTTTTGTGGTTTGGTTCGAGTTTTGGGGCTGAAAAGCATGGTATGAGGTATAACCTGGTAGTGCTGGCGTGCTCTCGGGAGCCTTGAACCAGGTTTCTGTTACTGCACAGATATCGATATTCTCCATACTGAGGAGAGCCTCGAGTGCGTGCATCTTGAGGTTTAGACTTCTGGCGTTGAGCAGCATTACCCTTAGTTTTTTTTTTCATTTTGTTGTCTATGGAGGTGGGTTTGTCTTTTGAGCCTTGCCTAAAAAAGGCACTATGGGGGTGGCAAGAGCCTTAGCCAGTATTTGAAAGCCCAGGGGTGACAGGTGCAAGCCGTCCCTAGCGAAGCAACATGGCTTGTCGAGCATGTCATCCCAGGCTGACAGACACTGGATCCCCTTTATCCCTCCAGACACCCATGTTACAAAGGGACACAACTGGGTTGGGTTGCACGGCTAGGCTTATAAAGGCCCTGGAGGTCACTAGCCTAGTATGTATACATATGAACCTATGAGTTCCTTCTGTTGTCTTGCTAACAGTACCTCTCCACTGGTCATTCTATACTGCTCATGCTTTTTCTGCTAACAGCATTATTGTCTGAACCTCTGTCCCTAGCAAAATCAGACAGCTGCCCACTTTATCTCTATTTTTGTATCAGATCATAGCTATTCTTCATAAAAAAGGAACAGGACTATAATAAGGACACTATTCAACCAGTTTTAATAGAGTACAACTAATGTTTCAGATTTATAGTTTACATAGCCTTTAGAATAACGAGGTTGATACAGCAAAATGTCCCTAGTGGTTCAGTCTACTTACCCTTAAACTAAGCAAATATGTTTAATAAATAAATTACAGCTACAACCTGTGTGTTTCTGATACAAATACATATACTGTTTGTGATTGCATCAAACCCTGACTCCATAAGAATGACAGTAATGAAAGTAGCTTATTAGTCTGTAAATTTCCTGCTGAACTGTACATCAGTTGCAATAGTACCTGGGGAACACAGTCTTTAAGATCACTTTGAAATCTCCCATTAAAAAAAAATATATATATATATATATATATATATATATATATATATATATATATATATATATATATATTAGGGAAAGGCCTATAAAATAGAGATGCAATATTTCCAAAAAGGAAATCCTACCTCTCTGAGACTGGCATTGATACATACTGATGACTCAGAAGAGGACTACAACCTTTACCCTGGTCCATAGCACCACACTAGTACTCAGTTTTTTTGTACTCCAGAAACTCCTACTACATTTTCAAGCAGTCTTCTTCATGAGAACCCCCCCCCCCCCAGTAAGATCAGATCAATCTATATATTAGAAGTTCGGCAATCTGTCATTCTAAGTACTCAAAACGTCTCAATGTAGTTTAAGGCAAAAAGAAAATCTAAATGATCTTCCAATCCCTTTCACTATTCATAGTGACCAGAGACTAGGTCCTTATGGGAGCTAATATTCCCAACTTATGATCAACTGAACCATATCTCACTGAGGTCTGTTTCCTAACTGTCATGATTGTCCACCTCAGTTACATTAGTGAGAACAGCAAAATTATTCTCCAATATCTGTGTTCTGTATCCTGCTGGAAGAAGTCAGTACCACTGCCACGTCAAAATGTATGGCTAATTGCTATGTGAGCCTGAGCTGTGACCACCAGTTTCTAGTGTCCTTTGCTAGGCAATCCTGCTCCTCAGTTATGACACTGGGAGGGGAAGGCACCATAATAGTTCTCCATGAGCCACTATAAATAAGAAACTGTACCACACTCAGTCTGGTCACAATGGGGCAGGGAGATACGAGCAGAACTATTATACCCAGAACCTCCACACTTGTAGCAATACTTTTGCATAGCCAGTATAAAAAAATCAGTCCTTTATATGGGATGATGAAACAATCATTAAGCAAATGTGAAAGACGTATCTGACATACACAAGTAGACTAGTTCTCTGTATCCCCCTTGGCCATATGTCCTGTTTGTCAAGCAGTTTATGTGGATCTGCCTGAACCACGTGGCATGTTCTCACTATGCTTGCAATTTTAACTGGCTAAATGACTCTGAACAGAAAAAATTGCAAAAGTGCACATTGCAAGGAAGGATAGATAAAGGCAATGCAAGAAAATCCTGCCACAGAATTGTATCTAATTCCATAATAACATGCCAAGAAGCAATCCTATAGAGAAGCAGATTCAAAGCTCCTGTTATAAGCAGTGTCCCCCTGCACTGTGGAGTAGACTACTAATAAACTGTACTTTAAAAGAGCAACAAAGAAAACAGTAAAGATTTGTAAACTGTATAGATCTACCAAAGGTGAATGATTCTTTCCTTCTGTAGACATACAACAGTGAAACAGTGAATCAGTATAACTTTTGCTGTATTAACACCGGCTACCTATACCTTACCAGAAGGTTCTTTGCACACAACAGGTAGCACAGTCTTACCTGGATCCGGGTTCCAAGGCCCTGCAGCAGTCTGTTTCTAACCAATTTGCTCTATTACTTCTCTGGCTGCTGCCTCTGATGATGGACAGTATTCATGCTAAAAATAACAATTGTTTCAAAAACAGTGACACGTTAGCTCAGCTGATTGGGTGAGAAAAAAACAAAACTGCTGTGACCATATCAGGAGCACTGATTTCAGCTGAACACAAATTTTGTGAAACAAACACAAATGTATCCTCTCCCTTAGAGCGCATTCTTCTGTCAGGAAATTGTGAAAGAGCACAGGAATTTCCTTGGTATCCTGGCCAAATTTATGCCATTTGAATAAATTCCACTTTAGGCCTTCTTTGAAAATAGTCTATAACTTTAATGGAAGCTAACTGGTCGACAAGTAAATCAAGTAAACAAACAAAATACTGTAACATGGGAAGGACACAGTGCAGAGTAAAGCAAAAATATTTGACAACATAATCAAGTTGCTAGCTTTGTTTACTTAAGACAGACATTTTTATTTGCTATTAAGATGACAGCTCTCTGCATGGCTGCTTAAAGAGCCCCATAGGTAATTATTACATGGCAGCAACTGAAATAAAACTTATATTTATATAAACAGATACAAACATGTCAGATAGTAGTGCTGCACAAAATATACCCTAATGCTCTTGTGGTTCTCTAGGTAGGCAGAGAACGTGAATCTTCAAAACAGACTTCTCGGCATGAAACAAAAATTGCAATTCTTTTCTTGTACAGGGAAAGTATTATTTTCCAAGAGAGATAATGTTTAGATGAACGGATACGATTCTTTTCCACCTTTTGGAATGAAACAATGCCAAGTGCGATCCCATTAGGATTATGGTATTAAATAATCGTTATGATGTTTTATGCATTTATCTCAATACCAAGAGCTTTGTTTGGCTCACAGACCAGTTTTCTGAAGGTGCAAAAGCATCCTAGACAAGTGCTTCCAATCAAGCAATACCAGCAATACCCCTCCCATCTTGCTCCCCCTCAAAAACATCCTTTGCTGGTGATCTCCATGAAATATTCAGTGCCATAGTTTTATGGATTATATGTTTCTATAAGTTCTTCAGGTTTTTAAGTCCTTTTTGTAATATCACATTGTCTATAATTAGCTTTCTGGACTCATATGTGAGCAAAAATGGCATAAAGTCTAGTCTTGGTGAAACTAAAAACAGAAATATTCAGGTGCCCAGTTATTCGCCGTCAGTAGTAATGCAATTTCTCTTTGTGCCTCTTATATGCATGCTAGAATAAGCGTCATTTAGTTCACAAGTGCTGCTTCAAGCTTATATGGCTATGTGAAAATATCTGCTCAACTTATAACAGAACCTTAAAAAATAATAACCTGTCACAAAAATCACCATTTACTGTTTATCATATTGAGTTGACCCTGATTCACAAGACAGAACTCCTTCTCTTAACATGAATGGCTGCAGAACCTCATGCAAATGAGTGCATCCAGTCTATTAATACAAGTGATGATTACTGTATGTTACTGCTCTTTTGCAATCACCTCTTGTGTAAATGGAACTAGATTAAATAGTACCAACTTGCAATAAAGCATTCCGATTCAGGAGATAGACATGGCTTTCTTAAATTCAGCAATCTTGTATTGTAAACAGGAAAGAAATGCACATGAAAAGAGACAGAACTAGTTTACTGATACTGCTGACTGTAAGGTTGCTTCCTGTAACCAAAACCTCCTGAGTATTCATATGATCTAGGATCAATATGTGTACGTCCGAAAGCTCTGCTGAACTGGCTAAATATACATCTCGTTTCTCAGAATACCTTTAAGAGATGGGAGAGTACTAAGCATGTGACAGTACGGGGGGGGGTTACAGCGGGCACATCAGCAAGCAGTACTATTACAGTTTTCTGTTGCAAGGTATCTATGCCTAATTATAAAAAGTACATTGGATTATCTACATTTTTGGTTTTGTCAGTTTGTATGACCTTCCAGATATTTTTGTCTCTACAAGTCTTCTGCTAGTATTTATTAATGTATCTGCTGCTAATAATAGCATAAGTGGGGATTTATATGGTTTCCAAGACCTCTGTAAATAAACTCTGCAGTAGTCTTTCCTATGATATCTATCAAAGCCAGTCGCTTATTTGTAACAGGATGCTGACATGGTTATAAATATGAATGTTTTATTCACCAATGAACTTAATAAAATGCAGCATCATCTATGTTTGATTACCAGGGTAAAATGCTGATGAAATATAACCAATTATATAAGGAATGTAATTATACAAGTACTTTCATAAATTCACTATTTTGATGAACAGAAGTGCACTTTAAAACAGCACTTTAAAGTCTAAAGTGTGGACCCTGAATGGGCGATAGAATGAGGACTTCATTATCCGGAGTGTAGGGCAGTACTTTTTTAGGCAATGCCAAATTGACAAACCTACTGACATAGCAAAATCAACTCAACTGTACCTCAAGATGTTACTACTCAGTGCTAGGGGCCTAAATAAACTATGCTCCCTCCAAGCCCTCCTCACATCAGAATATAGACATCTACGAAATTACTGAGACATGATTTAAAGCAGCAAAGAGTACTCCAGAAGTAGAAGGTTTCAGTGCCTTCCACATTTTGACAAGGGCTAAAGGAAAAAGGAGGCAGTATCTCAATATACATCAATAACATACTTCTAGGGTGGTCAAACAGCATGATGTGCAAATCACCATAGTCAAAATCCCATACCATATCCTAGCCAGATATAGATTACCCTCCATGTGCCAGGAATCTCACAATGCATACTTGGACCTACTAGAGACACTATCTAACCCAACACCCTACTCATGGGAGACTTTAATCCTCTATAGCTTGGGAATCCTATATGGCCTCAAATCTGAAGGCACATATATTTCTGGACTTTATAAATGCAAGCATCCTTGAGTAAGTAGTGAACACATCCACCAGAGGCTCCACCATACTGGTCCTCATGCTTATAAATATGGGAAACACTGCTACCCCCAATGCCTCATTCACCCTGGTAACATACGACTATAAAGCGGTCTCCTTTGAAATCAAAATCAACTCTGGATTCCCATTAAAACCAGTAGCAGGAACTATTACAAGGCAAATTACCTTTTATTAAGTGATGGTTTGTCAAAATTCAGTATCCCTCCAAACCGTGAGCATACATCAGCATATGCTGAATTGCTCTCAGAAACTCTGTACAGCTATGTCAATGGATGCATATTGGCTGCTGTACCTACTAGAATCAAGTCCAGGACTAGCCTCAGAAACAAACTGCCTGGTTCAAGGCTCCAGAGAGCACCCCTGCACTACCAGGCTATAACTCATACCACACTTTTCGGCCATGTAACCTGGACCGGAACACCAAAGGCGGAGGTGTGTCCATACTCATTAAGGATATCCACACCTCCAGGCTAGTTGCTCAGCATAATGCAGCCGAGGTTATCCAAGTGCAACTAACTCTGGGCAAAACTGCAATCCAAATTGTAGCTTGCTACAGATCACCCACCATGCCCCAGGATTCCCACTCCTCTTTTCTTGATGTACTGGAAAATATTAGGGTTCAACCAAACACCCTAATAATGGGTTATTTCAACTACCCCACCATTAACTGGGAAAACTACTCATGTACCAACTCCTTCACTCAACGCTTTCTGGAATTCATAAACTCCAATGCCCTGGATCAACTTATCCACACCCCCACCAGGGGCAACAATATCCTAGATCTAGTCATTACCAACATGAGTGACCGGTGTTCCACACCTGAAGTCAACGCCTCATTGGTCCGATTCAACCATAAGCTAATTACCCTAGATATCCACATCCTGCCCCACCCCCCATTAAGGAAACCATGGTAAAAAAATTCTCCAAAGCCAACTTCATGCTTCTTAAGACAGAAGTGGTGAACTTCATGACACCCATGCAGATGGGCAATACAGTTACGAGTACTGAATCCTACACAATTGCACTTTATAAGCACTTACATGAGTGCATGGATCGTGCTATCCCAAACAGAACCAAGACGCTATCCTCCAAAAAAAGGAAGCCAATCTGGTGGTCCTCTGCCATAAACAAACTGTACAACAGAAGGAAGAAACTGTTGCAAAAGAGTAAAATCCCATGAGTGGAGGAGCTCCCTGTCAGCCTCAGTAAGAAGCTGCGATCCCTGATAAAATCCTCCAAAGCTAGTTACGAAAACAAAATTGTCATGGATTCTAAATACAACCACAAAGTATTCTATAGCTATGTCAAGAATCTCAATGGCAACACTCAGATCTGCTCTGAGTTACAGCACAATGGCACTAAATATACAGACCCAACTGATATTGCCAACATCCTGGCAGATAGGTTCAGTGCTAACTTTACCCCCCCTCTCATCCCCTAAAAAACCCATCTCTATACCGGAAGAATGCAAAGTTCCTGTAATCACGGCTGCACAGGTAAAAACCACACTCTCCAAAGCCAAGAACACAGCATCCATGGGACCAGACAACATCCCAGGCTGCACCTACATGAACTACAGAATGAACTGGCACCCCACCTAAGTACCATGTTCAATCATAGCCTCACCTCAGGCTTTGTGCCTGCTGAATGGCGCACAGCAATGGTTATCCCACTCCACAAGGGGGAGCCACCACGGACCCCGGGAACAACCGCCCCATTAGCCTGACGAGCCTGGTCTGCAAGGCCATGGAACGTATCATCATGGAACTTATAAACAAAGACATTGGTAATCTCAAAACTCTGGACCCCACCCAGTTCGGGTTTGTAAAAGGCAGATCATGCCTCCTAAACCTGATGTCACCAAAGCCGTAGACAAGGGTAAGGTGGTTCACACAGCCTATCTAGATCTTGCCAAGGCTTTCAACACCATCCCCCACTCTGGAATTATAGATAAACTCACTAAACTAGGTATAAATCCCTATGTCACAAGATGGGTTACCAACTGGCTCACTGACAGGACCCACACTGTGAAAGTAGCAGACTCCAAATCCGACTTCATAACAGTGACAAGTGGAGTACCACAGGGTTCAGTCCTGGGTCCTCTCCTGTTTGGTATCTACTTCTCTGAAGTACAGGCTAACACAGAAGGTCTTTGGCTAACGAAGTTCGCAGATGACTGCAAACTAGGAGCCATAATCGAAACTCCTAACTATGTGGACATCCTACAAAAGGGCCTCACTGAGACAGATGCCCAATGTCAAAGCCATGGCCTCAAGCTCAATACCAAAAAGTGCACTGTCATCTCCTTTGGTAAAAATTCTGTACCCATGAACTACAACATAGGTGGTAGTATACTTAACACCGAAAGTGTGATAAGAGACCTTGGGACACAGGGGGACAGTAGTCTCTCCTTTGATAATCACATTGCCACAGTAGTCAGGAAATCCTTCTATGTGGCACACCTCATCACAAAAGGTTTCTCATCCAGAAAAAAAAAAAAAAGAGGTCATTTTTTTCCCCTCTACTCATCACTCATTAGACCCATTATAGAGTACAATGCCCCTTTTGGTATGTACCTCACAAGACATCTACAACAACTGGAAAGGTCACAGAAATACCTCGCAAAGAGGATTACCGGCCTCAAACAGATGCCCTGCGCAGACAGTCTTAAAAACTCCAGCTTTACTCCGTCGCATATCGCCTACTCAGAGGTGATCTCTGCCTAACATACAAAGCTATGTCAAACCCAGAGCTGTTGGACATGCTCCACTTAAAGAAATCCCAATCCCTACGAGCTACATGCTCTAGGGACCTAAACCTTGTCACCACAATAAACAGAATATGCCAGAGGGGTAGATTCCTGTCCCAGAGACTTCCCATCCTCTGGAATAAACTACCCATCTATGTCAAACAAAGCTCCTCATTAGCACTCTTCAAGAAAAATCTTGATGACTGGGTAGGAAATAGGAAATTCACCCGGGGGATCACCCCTGTGGCTCTGCTCGATAGTGGCACAGGAAAATAATTTTCTTGAGTGGCAAAAGCCAGGGTGCCTTTTTGGCTGGGCTTGTATAGGCCCCAGGGCAGACAGCCTAGTACCTACCTATGAACCTATGCCCTGGCAGCATCCTAAATTAAACAGGTTATTCAACAAAAAGAAAAAAATCTGGAAAGGTAATACCCAGAAAGATAAACACTCAAACTAAATAGGCAACTAAGAGAGCTAATTAGTACAAGCAAAGCCAAATTTAAGGTGAAGATAGCCTCCCAGGTGAAAGAAAACTGTAAGGTCTTCTTCCTCTGTCAGAAACCTCAAGGGGTGCACACAGCAATGTGATGAACAGGTGGTTAATGGTACCACATTCACAGAGCCTGGAGATATAGGGAATCTTTTAGCAGACAAATTCAGTTAGAACTTTACCCCCTCACCCCAACCATCCTCCAAAAATACCCTCAAACATAACCTCTCTAACTATAACTATGGAGCATGTATTGCCTGAGTTCGCTAAAGCCAAGAATACAGTTTCAAATAGGCACTGATAACTCAGGATGCCTCCTAAACTGTCTAAAATACAATTTATCAGGAGCCCTGTAGTCATTATTTAACTGTAGTTTTAAACTAGGCTTTGTGTCACATGAATGGAGGAATGTGACTGACTGTCATCCCACTTCATAAGGGAGGACCTTCAACAGATACAGGAAACTACATACCCATTAACCTAACTAGTCTTATTTGCAGAGTTACAAAGCCATTGAAAGAATTATCATGGAAATTATCAACACGAACATAGGAGACCACCAGATACTGGATCCATGCCAGTTTGGCTTTTTCAAAGGAAGGTCATGAATCTGGTGGACTTGTTTGAAAAGGTCACTAAGGCAATGGATGAGAGGAAACTGCTGCATATTGCCTACTTAGATCTGGCCAAGTCATTTGATATAATACCCTACTCGGACATTGTCAACAAACATAAGGAGATAGGTACAACCCCCTTTATAACATGCTGGATATCAAGCAGCGTCACTCATAGGACCCAGGAGGTTAGAATCAGAGAGGTCAGATCTACGAACAGGCTGGCCACCACTGGAGTCTCCCAGGGCTCTGTGCTGGGTCTGCTCCTCTTTGGCATCTACTTCTTGGATGTTAAAGCCAATGTCAAAGACCTCCAGCTAACCAAGTTACCAGATTATTGCAAACTGGGAGCAGCCAATGAATCACCCCAAGATGAGAACACTCTTCTGGAAGCTCTAATACATACAAAACACTTAGTGCCAAATTTATGGCTGGAAACTTGAAACCAAGAAATGCATTATAGCACCTTTTGGGATTTTGGCCACACTAGGTAACTATGTCATCAATAAAACACCCTTAATACTTGATTCATTAGTCAGGGATATGGGAACTCATGTAGAGAGTAACCTAGCCTTCGACCAACATGTGTCCAAGGTAGCAAGACAATCCTCCTATATTTCTCAACTTATAAGCAGAGGCATGGCATCTAGATCCAGAGAAGTTATCATGCCACTGTGCTAGGCCCTCTTCAGACCCATCATAGAATATAATCCCCCTTTCAGTATGTACCTGATCAGGCACATGCAGCAACTAGAACAGCTACAAAGATTACGTACAAAAAGAATTCAGGAAGTAAACACAACGTTTTATGCTGATCGCCTCAAGGCCCTGTCTCTTTACTCAGCATCATACAGACTTTGGAGAGTGGATCTTTGCCCATCATACAAGGCATCCCTTGACTCTATTTTGATGAACATTTCCCACACCTGCAAAGCAAATAGCATCAGAACTACTAGATTAAAAGGGTCTATATTAAATAAGTGAATGCTTAAAATAGCGAATGCTGATTTATCAACCCTTTATTTATTTATTTCCAGTTTGATTACCGGGGAAGTCCACTGGGCCCAAAGAACCAGTTTTCAGTGGAGGGCCGAGGAGAAAAGCTCAAAGATACACAATACGGTATAGATACAGAAGTATAAAAGATACATTATATAGAACAGTTTACAACATCTGTACATTCAGTGTCACACACAGACAAAAATCATTATGTTTGATCTTAAGGGTTATACAGGTTCATTTATGCAAATACTCTTGTATGTGTGGAAACCGTTTACATACACACTTTTAAAGTAAATGTAGAAAACACTTTATATGCACTCATTTAAAAGGATGATGCTATTTACAATATTTACACAGTAGTGTTGTGGGATAAGTAGCTCTAGGAGTTGTAGAGAGCTTAGGTACACTCATAGTAAATGTAGCTATGGGAGATTTAGAGAGCTTAGGAACCTGGGAGAAAAAACCTCCTATGGGCATGTACTTAGATAGATTTATGTAGGGTGAGGGCAGGTACATTTCCATTTAGTGGACAGGTGTTTGAAAAGCTGGGTTTTAAAGTTTCCTGAGTTTGGTATAGTTCTTAGAGTGGAAGGGAGAGAATTCCATTTCTTACCTATTGAGAAAGAGGGGAGAAGTTAACCAGCAAGACGTTTAGGCTTGTGGATAGCAGGTAAGTTTTGATGTTCAGATTTGAGAGTTCTTTTGGGGGTGTAAGGGGGAAAGATATTTGCTAGAGCTGGGCAATTTTGTACGATGAAATACAAGTCTGTGTGCAGTGGTGAGATGGAGGTAGTTTGGAGTTCTAGCCAATTCAGAGATTGCAGGGTAAGGCAATGATGGGTGGAATTTCTGGATTTGGTGGTAAATTTAGAGATTTTATTATAGCAGTTTTCTAGTTTGCAGGTGATGGAGGAGGACAGTTTGGTTAGGAGAGGGGCTCCATATAATAAGGAGGGAAGAAGGTAAGCAGTGGCCAGAGTATGCATAGTAGAGTTTGACAGAAAGCGATTATTCCTATATAGCATACTTAGTTTTTGGTGGGTTTTCTTAATATTTTGTTGAATATGGATATCAAACTTGAGGAATTTATCAATAGTAATGCCGAGTAGTTTAGCAGAGGGAACCACTTCTATAGGAGAGTTGGTTTGACTAAGGACTTTGAAAGCATTTTTGCCGTAGGAGTAAGTCTGTTGGGGGGAGGGGATAGTAGAATTTTAGATTTATTAGCATTTAAGCACTTTTTGCTACCACGGTGGTGCAGCAGTTAGCGTTGCCGCCTCATAGCAAGAGGTTCTCCAGTTCGATCCTCAGCTGGGGTGCCGTTTGCATGTCCCCCCTGTGATTATGTGGGTTTCCTCCGGGTGCTCCAGTTTCCTCCCACATCCCAAAGACATGCAGTACATGGATTGGATATGCTAAAATTGGCCCTAGGCGTGAGTGTGTGTGTGCCTTCTGTGGAAGGTTGGGTGCCGGGCTGGCAACTCAACACCGTAAAATTCCACTGCCAATCACAAGCATACAGATGATATGCTGTGGCGACCCCTAACTGGGTAAAGCCAAAAAAAAAAGAAGCATTTAAGCACTTTAAAAAATGAAAGCTTAAAATCCAGAAGACATGGAACAGAGATTTTTTTCACTGGGAAAAAATATCATTGGGCCGATTGAGACTTTGCCATTTCATCTACTGTGGTGTAATCTCCGAGTTGGTACATTTAAGTATGGGGTGTGGGGGGGCACAACCCCCCACATTGGGGGGTGTGATGGGTGAAGCCCCCCACTTTAATGTTTTGAAGGTTTTTTTTGTTTTGTGGAACAGCAATTTTTTTCCCGGGGAGGGGGAATCATAATTACATGTCTTTGGGATTTTAAGCTTTCGCTTCTAAAGGGTCGATAAATCAACATTCGCGGTTTTAAGAGTTTGCTAATTTAACATAGATCTGATTAAAATACCTAAATTTTGCTTATGACATAAATAGGAAATTTTGGAGAGACATATGTATTCCCATTCACTGGAACAGGCTCCCTAGCCATGTGAAGCAGATTTCCTCCACCTCTGGTCAGGTAGCTAGGTCTCTGATAGCTAGTGGCCATCAGTAAATCATCCCTATATAAATCAAATTTGTGGGGCACATTTGGGTTGCATGGCTAGGCTTAGAAGGGCCCTAGTGGTTGTTAGGTTCATAGGTTAATAGGTGTATACTAGGCTATTTGCCAAGGTCAGGACAATGTACTGCATTGGCCCAGCATCCCAGAAGTGTGCTGCATCACACTCAAAGTGCAGTCTTTAAACTGAATGAAGAAACCTGGACTAAGCCTTCCAACTGCACTGAGAGTGAGAGATGAAAGTCTCCGGATGTAACTCTGTAGAGCATAGTACAAATTAATTGCACTATTCAGAAAGGCACATGTTATGAACACAGTCTTGATAATGAGGAAGATAAAGTGCGCTGTCACTTTTCATGTCGTGTATTTCCCATAAAGTGCGCTGTCACTTTTCATGTCGTGTATTTCCCATAAAGTGCGCTGTCACTTTTCATGTCGTGTATTTCCCATAAAGTGCGCTGTCACTTTTCATGTCGTATTTCCCATAAAGTGCGCTGTCACTTTTCATGTCGTATTTCCCATAAAGTGCGCTGTCACTTTTCATGTCGTGTATTTCCCATAAAGTGCGCTGTCACTTTTCATGTCGTATATTTCCCATAAAGTGCGCTGTCACTTTTCATGTCGTATATTTCCCATAAAGTGCGCTGTCACTTTTCATGTCGTATATTTCCCATAAAGTGCGCTGTCACTTTTCATGTCGTGCATTTCCCATAAAGTGCGCTGTCACTTTTCATGTCGTGTCTTTCCCATATACATGAGTTGCTGACAGTTTCAGAGGTTTGTAATCCTTCTGTATTCCTAATCCACATACCTCAGCCAAGTGCTATGTTAACTATCAAAAGGAGACCAATAAATGTTACTAATTCCAATAATGCTCGTTCCATATCTCCTCACCACCTATGAAAATGAGCTCTACCTCGGCTTTCACCACCCCCTATCCAAAATGAACACTACTCCTACTTTAAATAAAACAGATCAACTCATAGCGCTCTACAAACCTGACTTTTCCACTCTTAACTACCACCAATTAACCAGACTACGGTCCATCTCCCCCCAAACCAGATATAAAATAATTAGCAAAGCCCTGAAATTAATAATTTCTGTACAATACAGTCTGATAAAGGATGGAGACATCCACCCCAAACCCTGGTCCTACCCCTCCCACAAGCTCTAGCTCCCAGCCCAATATCCCTTCTAACATTTGGCCAACTACAAGGCCCCTCTCTCCTGTCCGGTCACCTAAATATCAGGAGTATAAACAAGGTTCATAATCTCCATGCTCTCTTAGCAGCCTACTCACATGATGTGCTATGTCACACAGAAACTTGGCTAAAACCGGAAACTAAAGATAATGAAGTTATCCCACCAGGGTACAACATACTCAGACTAGACTGCAAGTCTAGAAATGGTGGGGGAGTAGCAGTACTCTAAAAATACACTATATGTCACATTAGCCCTATAACAACCCCCTTTGTTCAATAATGCTGAAACTCTCGTTATCAAACTACAGCTTAACAAAATTAAAATCTATATCCATTGCCTGCTTTTATACCCCCCCAGGCAATAATACAAATACCCTAGAGGACTTCCTACAATGGCTATCCAACAAGTACCCCCATGAAACTATGGTGTTGGGAGACTTTAATATTGATTGTAATAACTGTTCCTCTGAATCTCCCACAACCCATGTAAACCTTCATGGCTATACACAACTCATATCCTCACCCACCAGAATAGACCCTACAACAAAGGTAGCATCCTGGACTGGATTCTTAATCACCCAGACCTGTGCAACACTGGTATCCCCCCAGATGATACAAGTGACCACTTACTCATTTACATCATCAAGCATAAAGTAGATAACCACCACCAAATTTGCTATAAAACTATTAGAAACAAGAACTTCAACAACACTGATTTTCAGAATGAACTCAAAACATGCAATTGGGCCAAACTAAAAGATCTTCCACTGGATGATGATGTAGCCTACATTAATTCTAAATTCCTTACCATTCTAGAATCCCACGCTGTTGCCCGCACCCTTAGAGCCAAAACTAAAACTGCCCCCAGGCTCTCTAAAGTAACTAAAATCATAGCAAGAAATAAAGCATGGGACAAATGGCGCACCTCAAAAGACCCACTTGACCATATTAAATTCTGGCAGCTAAGGAATAATACTAAGAAATCCATAGTGTTAGACAAAAAAACTTATAACACCTTCAACAAAAACATCAGAACAAAGCTCAAAAGTTTTGGGCAGGAATAAACTGCTCCACCCCGGACAATCCACCACTCCCACCCCATCAGCTTGTAACCTAAAATCTCCAGAGGAAACTGCAAATGTCTTTAACAGTTTCTTTACTAAGATCATCCAATCACTAGCTAGCCAACTGGCTCCCAGTTGCTCCAATCATGATTCCTCCTCGACCCTCTACCCCACTCTCCTTTAACTTCCAGCCTGTATCTATATCAACCATCAGATCTCTAATTAAACTAGAGCCCACTACCCTAGCAGCTAATCTCCTCCCACCAGAATATCTACAGAAAGTGGCAGATGCCATTGCATACCCAATTTCTATTATAAACCGAACCTTGTCCGAAGCCACCATCCCCTCTGTTTCCCCATGTTATTCCTCTCCATAACGGAGGGAACTCAATAGACCTTTCAAACTACAGACCAATAGCCATACTATCACCACTGGCCAAAATAATGGAAAAATGTATCCATAACCAATTAATGCACTAGCTCACCCAGAATAAACTACTGGCCAACTCTCGGCATGCGTTTAGGCCAAACCACACCACCACCTCAGCCCTCCTATCCTTCTCTAACTCCATTAACCTCAACTGAAACAATAACAAACTTACCTCAGCTCTCTTCCTAGATCTCTCTAAGGCCTTTGATATGGTCATCCACCAACTACTTATCCATACCCTGAAGGAACTGTCACTAAATAACTGTGCAATTAAATGGTTCTAATATTATCTGTCTGAAAGACAACAAGCTGTTTTATGGCAAAATACACTATCCACTCATCTACCCATCACACTAGGAGTCCCCCAAGGCTCCATACTAGGACCACTTTTCTTCCCAGTCTTTATCAGCCTACCCACAATCACTCCCAAGGTCACCTGCATCCAATATGTGGACCACTCCACTTTAATCTGCGCAGCCTCCTCCCCAACGGAGCTTATGACTCTAACCCAGAAAACTTTCAATGATGTTGAAAAATGGTTCGCAGACAGTCAACTTATTTTAAAGCCCATCAAAACTAAGCTGATAATTTTTTCCCCCACCTGTAAGTCCTCTTCACCATTCTTCACTATAAGATCCAATAATGACACACTGATTTCCCCAGATGTTTACACCAATCTCCTAGGGGTCACAGTCGACAATATCCTAAAATATGACACCAATGTCAATCAAACCACCAAAACAGTCAACAAAAAACTGTGCTCCTTCTATAGGATTAAACCTTTCCTCACTCCATTTGCAAGAACTTCTATCGCTCACTCCCACTTACTGTCTACCCTTCTCTATGCCCCTCCCCCTTTTCACTAATTTGAATAAAACCACTCTTAGCAAACTTGTTAGTTGCTAGATTTGCTACAAGTACGACCTTTAGGACCCACCACTGTCTCAACTCAACTAGGTTGGCTTGAATGGACTAGTCTGCTCCAATACAACCAACTTACAATAACCCACAAAGTTCTAAACCATCCCGATAAGACGCCGGCACTTAACAAAATCATTAATCCCTGCAGCAACCTGAGGTCACTGCTCTCTGCTGACAAACTGTTGGCTGAAACAACCAAAACCATAAATGTGGCTGGTGACTCTCTATTTGCCAGCTCTATTGAATACCTTGTAGAGTTAAATCCGTCATTTCACTCTAAAATGTAGATGACTTTCCTTTGCGGCATATCTAGAACTCGTTAAGGGATAAAGTCCTTACTGTGTGAAACCCTGTGTGAAACTCTTAGTTGCCTATACTTATTGTGCCAGCCATGTTCTATACATGTTTGTAACCTTACTGAAGGCTGTAAACTATGTTTATTTGTAAATGTTACTAATGTAAGCTACTAACTTGGAGCTTTTCTCCCCGGGCCTCTGCTGAAAATGGACATATATCCAGTCGGACCATCCCCATAAACAAATGTAAAATAAATAAATAATAACCAAGTGTGTGAGGGTGTCTGCTTAGTAGACCAGTATGGTGGTCCTCACCCTAGAATGTGTCAAAACCATTGTATAAATAATATTGTAGTATGATGTGGTAAGGATAATGGTATCTTACAAATGATACAATAAATACTTCTCTGCAGAAAATGTGTCGTGATTTCAAAAAAAGATTAGTATTTCCCTGTATTAAGTAGAGAAATTGTTTTAAACAGTTCTAGTACCAGGCAATTATCTTGTCAGTGTAATGTACAAACAATGAGGTCTGCAGTCCTGGAGATCAGAAAAGTTGGCCTCAATGCAAGGGAACTTTTTATCTTGAATATCAGTTCTGGAAAGTGTGTTGTGTAGGACAAGAGGCAACAGAGGTCATTATGGAACTGATAAAGGGCAGGGGTAGCCTTCAAGGTTTTGACTTGAGGCAATTCAGTTTTTTTTCAGGGCAGATCCTGCCTACTTAATCTGGTTAACTTCTTCAAAAAGGTTACCAAAGCAATGGGTGAGAGCATATCTTGCAAAAGCATTTGACACCACCTCTACCCATCCATAACGGATAAGAAGTTACATTTAGCTAGAAATTTTATGTAAGTCAATGGATTGTAAACAAGCTGACAAATAGAATACAAGTTAGGAAGGGTGGATCTATCTCCACCAAGAGACCTTTCGCTACTGGTGTATACCAGTGTTAGGTCCTTGAGCCACCCCTCTTTAGCATCTACGTCTTGGAGGACAAAGCTAGTGTTAAGGGTTGATGGCTAGCCACATTTGCAGAGGAGTGTAAACTTGGTGTCATCAAACTGTCTAGAAGATAAGACCCTTAGGAAGGTATTTCCCAAATAAAGAACTGGTGTCAAAACCATGGTCTAAAACTAAACACCAAATAATCATATCTCTCAGCAATCATGACATTTCCTGCAACTATCACATTGACAATGTACTCTTGAAAATTGACCCAGTAGTGAGGGGTCTAGGAAACTATGTAGACAATGAACTGCCATTTGATCACTTAATAAAAGGAAATTAGTAAGGAAGTGTTTTTATCATTGTGTAGATTACTAGTGAGGCTATACCATCCAGGTCCAGGGAAGCAGTCA